>NW_027262747.1:0-23882 GCF_902827115.2 Pseudochaenichthys georgianus | reverse complement strand
CCGAAAAACCATCGGCCAAAGGCAGTCGGAAAAATAAATCACTCTGATTGGCTGTTCAGCTAGCGAATCAGTGCATGAGAAGCGAAACAGAAGTGAGGGACCCAAACAAACTATTAAGAAGGCAAATCTGAGGTTTCATTGAACTCCAGCTCTCGACAGGTTCGGGAAAGCCCCGTGAGCTTCTCGCTGTAGAGGGAAAACAGAACGCAGACGCTATTTGTTGTTTGTTTATATCACGCAGTCTGTCTTCCGGTTGTTGCCTCTTTTGAATGACGAATACACACTACCGCCCCCTGCTGGTGAGGAGAGTTATTGCCACTCACGCAGGCGCAGTTCGTACGTGCTTCTTGGCCGTCGGCTGAAGTCTGCGGTGTGTTCCAGTCGGGTCCATCGGGACGTGTTCTTCGGTGTCAGCGTGGTGTGTCAGGGCCTTCAGAGACTTCAGTGTAGAGATGCATCTTTCTTTCCTTTGTTTACGCTCTAAATGTAAATAAAAACAAACATATCTATGACTTTTCTTTCATGTAAAATTGACGTTCGGTTGAATCTTTCTAACAAAGCATTGACTAATAAACTTCCTCCTAAACGTACAGGACCTTCTGACATGTGTAACTTGCCATGAAATGCAGCGTGTATGATATTAAAACACTTACAAGTCAAACAAAAGCCATGTAGGAAGATAGTTTTCATTTGCACTTAGATAATGAAATGTCGAAAATTAGAGAGTTAAACGTAATCTCCAGATTATTGGAGATTAAATCCTTTTAGTTCATTCTTAGAATAAGTGAGACATGGATTTAACTTCTGTTGGCTATCACAGTGGAAACACAAGAAACTGTAAATGAATGCGATCATTTATGGCATTAATCATTCATATTTAACCCTTAACAGTAAATGGATTTCATTAGAACCGTTTCGTCAAACTTTGTTGAGATTCCTGGAAAAAGATTAACATAAAAAAGTGGATTCAAGAACAAAACGTTATTTTTCTTAGATGACAATTATTTCTAAATCTGAAAGGTTTTTCCCAGCTTTGGGATTTCTCCGTTGGGGCCAGATAACTTGTACTTTAAGAGGACAAGACCAAGACTTTAAGGTCGCATTCACACCTGCCTCTTATAGTCCGGTTGGATGGAACCCTGGTGCGTTTAGCCGCTTGGTGCGGTTCGTTTGGGTCGGTGTGAACGCAGACCGAGACCTCTGAAGTGAACTAAACAACCGGACTCTGGTCCGTCTAAAAGAGGTGGTCTCGGAGCGCTTGCTAGTGAACTCTGGAGCGGTTCATCGCTGGTGTGAACGCAGTCCGCACCAAAACACAGGAAGCGCAGTATTTACGAGTCACAAGAACGCGGATATCTTCCAAATCTGGAAGATTTGGAAGATATCCGTGTTTAGTAAAGAGTGAATCAGGATGAAGAGTTGAACAGTGTCGTGTAAAGTAAAAATTCTCCGTCAGCATAAAAGTCAGAACACCTGTCGTCAGGGAAACGCCCTCCTGACTGCAGAACGTCTCTCATTGTGTTATAATGTTTTTTATCGCACGTGGTCTGATTGTATAATCATATGCGCGGGCCGCTAGCGTCTGCTGATCTCCAGACTAACAGCAGCACGAGAATGACCTGCAGAAAGTGCCGATGCTCCATGGCCGAGGCTCCGGGAGAAATTGCCGGGATTTGCGTTTTTACCCCTAATGTCTGACCAATGGGTGAACAGCATTTCCGAGCACATGACTTGTGTTTATAGTCCGTTTGAGTTTTGCCGTGAGAACGCAAACCGAACCTTCTGGAAAATGAAGCAATGGCACAAACTGTGGTCTGGAGCCACCAGAGAGCGGACTAGGTGTGAATGCGACCTAAGATTGTTGACTTCATACAATCCTCCCCTCTGCCCCCCCCTTAGAGAGCTGCTTCTACTTAATTAAGGCACTTACTGGCCAAATAATGAATGAATTAGTATAAATAAGATCTGTTTATCTCTGACCCCCTGAGATGCCCCTCTCTTCTCATAGCTCTCCCTTTGTGACTGTACATGTGCTGCAGGAGCTTCTGTGTCGGCACTAAGGCTTTATTACATTGAAGTCCTCCGTGTTTAATCCCCTGTGTTCTCCCTCGGCAGCCGGAGACTCCATGGACGGCTCCAACACCTCGGAGGATCGATGCAAATCCCCCACCTCAGGTAACCTGGAAAAGACTTAAGAGTATTTGTGCAGCTGATTTTATTTTAAGGGAACCCTAACGCAGACCCTTAAAGTGTTTAGTACAACAGTTTAACTAAAGTATTAAACCAAGATAAGGAGAACAGCTTGAATACTAAGGTCGGCATGTTAAGGATAACCTTAAGAGGAAGCCTTAAGGGTATTTTATTTCAAGTCAAACTTTGAGGGAAATCTTAATTTATTGTCAAACGGTTTGACTAACTTTAAGGGATTCCTTAATTATCAAACCAAGTTAAGGAGAAAAGCTTGAATACTAAGGTCAGCATGTTAAGGATAACTTTAAGAGGAAGCCTTAAGGGTATTTTATTACAGCAGATTTTATTTTAAGAAATCTTAATTTGAGGTCTATTGTCAAACTAACTTTAAGGGATTCCTTAAGTGTTAAACCCTAATAAGGATTAAGGTAAATTAAAATGTTAAGAATGGAATGGATTTAAGGAACCCAAACTTTAAGGGACATCTTAACTTAAGGTATTTTGTGCAACAGTTTAACTAACTCTAAGGGATTCCTTGAGTGTTAATCCCTAATAAGAATTAAAGGGAAGAAGCAGTATTAAAAATGACATTAAGACAACTAATTGTACTTAAGGATCTAAAACTTTAAGGAAAATCTTAACTTAAGGTCTATTGTCAAATGGTTTGTCTAAATGTAAGGGATTCCTTAAGTGTTAAACCCTAATAAGGATTAAGGTAAATTAAAATGTTAAGAATGGAATGGATTTAAGGAAACCAAACTTTAAGGGACATCTTAACTTAAGGTATTTTGTGCAACAGTTTAACTAACTCTAAGGGATTCCTTGAGTGTTAAACCCTAATAAGGATTAAGGTCAACTCAAATGTAATTGTTAACTTTAAGGTAAATCTTAACTTTAAGGGGTTTTGTTCCTCTTACCTAAGTGCTCTTTTTAAAAGCTGATGTTTGTCGTTAAGGGTCTGCGTCGCCGTGCAACTCGGATGACGAGCGGAAGCACAGGTTCATAGAGAAGGGTCTGTACTGAGACACGTGCTCTGATATATTTACACTTAACTAAAGCAGATTTTAAATAAACACTCTCTCGTTTCCAGTGAAGTCTAAGAGCAGACGCTTTTCCAAGACGGTTGCCAATGACTTTGGTAATGTCCCTTAAGTGTTGACTCTCTAGCCCTCTAATGACTTCCTGTTGGGACTAATCACACAGGCTTTGTGGGAAACCGTGATTTAACAAATGATTTTAATCCATTGCATGACTTCTCTGCGCAGACGGGCTGCGGCTGCGGCTGCTCTTTCCTCATTCTCTGCGCAGACGGGCTGCGGCTGCTCTTTCCTCATTCTCTGCGCAGACGGGCTGCGGCTGCTCTTTCCTCATTCTCTGCGCAGACGGGCTGCGGCTGCTCTTTCCTCATTCTCTGCGCAGACGGGCTGCGGCTGCTCTTTCCTCATTCTCTGCGCAGACGGGCTGCGGCTGCTCTTTCCTCGCGGGTCTGAGTCCGGCAGCAAACAGTTCTGATTCTGACCGCGCTTTCAAATCAAATATATGTGACTGCTTTATTCTGCCCTAAATATAATCAGTGTATCATCTTGTTCTATTCCACTTTCTGTTTTAGTTTTATTCCACTTTAGTCTAGAGAGAGAGAGAGAGAGAGAGAATGGTAGAGGGAGGGAGAGAATGGTAGAGGGAGGGAGGGAGGGAGAGAGAGAGAATGGTAGAGGGAGGGAGGGAGAGAGAGAGAGAATGGTAGAGGGAGGGAGGGAGGGAGAGAGAGAGAGAGAGACTCTACTAATAAGTGATTCAAAGCACAGAACCTCCACTAACCGGCTCTCTGTGATGAATCTGTTTCTGGTTCCTCTGTAAATCTTTATTCTACTAATATCTCCTCCTCCTCCTCCTCCTCCTCCTCCTCCTCCTCCTCCTCCTCTCTCCTCCTCCTCCGCTGCAGGCGCTCTGGCTGCTCATGTTTAATCTCAGAGTTTATTACGAGTGGTCGTTCCTCTGAAACAACTGCTGGTGCTGGTTCTGGTTCCGGTGCCGGTTCCGGTTCTGGTTCCAGTTATGGTTCTGGTTCTGGTTCCGGTTATGGTTCCGGTTATGGTTATGGTTCTGGTTCCGGTTCCGGTGCTGGTGCTGGTTCTGGTTCCGGTATAAAGACGGCTCCAGTTCACAGGAATGCAATTGGATCAGAACAATCCTTCAGCTCACAAAGACGTTGATATCATTATACGGGGACTTCATGAAAGCCGCCAGCAGTCGTCCTTCAGTTGAATCGCCACTCTTAAGACTCAGAATCATCCTTATCTTGCTCCGAATGAACAGCGAGAGGCAGCCTTCCAGTTTGACTCTTCATCATGTGTTCACGCCCCGTCTGTCCTCATGCACTGAGTGTTTGTTTGTGTTGCAGCCAGGATCTCTCGGAAAATTAGCTACTCTGGTGAAAAGTCAGACCCGGGTAAGAAACACTAAAACCTGGGATTTGATGTGTGACTATAATGAACACGAAATGACTTGAAACCAACCTGAGAGACACACGTTACTCAAAGAGACTCAACATGACTGCAGTTAACATTTCTTCCTGCAGGGGGAGCACGAGAGCAGTACGGGAACACTTTAATAGAGATCTTTTATTTTTATTTTATTATATTTATTTGCGCATTGATTGACATTTCTGTAAATGCACCAGAGTTATCCAACACGCTAGTTTTCGTCTGCAGTCCCGGACAGATGTCAAGTCATCCTAAAAACAAAAATTCACTTCAAATAACAGGTAAATACAATCAGTAAAATAACTTTCAACAGAGATGCTTATATTATGATGAAAGCATTTATAAAAACATAAAAACTAAACTAAAATACAAGCATTTATAAAAACTAGGGCTGTCAGTCGATTAATCGCAAATTAATCGCACATTTTTTATCTGTTCTAAATGCACCTTAGAGGAATATTTTTCAAGTTTTTAATACTCTTATCAACATGTGAGTGGACAAATATGCTTTATGCTAATGTTTATTATCATTTGATCAATGACAAATATTCTCATGAATATTAAACACAACAACCTGGAACATTACAAATATTCACCTCAATTCAACCTGGAACCTCTCTCATACAATAGTGTGTGTGTGTGTGTGTGTGTGTGTGTGTGTGTGTGTGTGTGTGTGTGTGTGTGTGTGTGTGTGTGTGTGTGTGTGTGTGTGTGTGTGTGTGTGTGTGTGTGTGTGTGTGTGTGTGTGTGTGTGTGTGTGTGTGTGTGTGTGTGTGTGTGTGTGTGTGTGTGTGTGTGTGTGTGTGTGTGAGATCGTTGGAGCTATGTGCAACTCAAGGCATATGCTCGAACGGGAGCTGCCTGGACGCTGCAATCATGTTGCTGCAATCATGAGTGTGCTGACTTCTCGTACAATGTCCCGCTGTCTGGCTTCCTGCATCGAGCATCAAGTCAAGTGCTCGGCGCAGCTGTGTGGATAGCTCGCTCCTCTGTTTTCATTGAAACAGCTCCTTATATCCGTTAGCGCAGCTAGCTAGCACCAGATGCTAACAACAACAATAGCCGCGTTCACACTGCGGTACGGTAATGCACGTAAGGTCTCTCCCTCGCTCGCTCATGTCACACATACACACACACACACACACACACACACACCCTCCCGGTCCTCCCGATGGCCAGTCGGTGCCTGCCGGTGAGCGTGGAAGTGTGGTCTGCCACAAGCGGGCGGCAGGAGCGGGGCTGTCAGCAGCATCAGTTTGTAGATGGTATTTTAAACTCGATGCGCTCTGAAGCTACGGGGCGGCCGAGGAAAAAAAAATACACATGCGTTACACGCAATACAAAATAACGCGTTTTTGCGTTAACGCGTTAACTTGACAGCCCTAATAAAAACATAAAAACTAAACAAAAATACATACTGAGCAAAATTCTGTGGAAAAATGAACAAAAAGAGTGAAAATATGTCAGAAGTCCGTTCGGAGAAAACATTTGAAAAATCTGAAAAATGTTTTTTTTGGGAAAAAGTAAAAAGTCGAGATTCGGAAAAACTTTAAAATCCTGAAAAAAAGTCAAGATTGTGGAGAAAATGACTCGATTCCCAATTAAGTGAACATTCTAATAAAAAAATGGAAATTCTTTAAATTCTTAAATTTTTAGATAAATTCATTCGGGGAAAGTGGTAGAAAAATGAATAAAACTGATCGTGCTCCTGAAATAGTAAAAGTATGACAAAAAGAGAAAACTCTGAATATTGAGAATTATTTTTTATAAATCTGAAAAAAGTGAAAATTAGTAAAAAAAAAACTGAAAAAGTAAAAATCTGAAAGTAGAAATTCTCAAGAGGGGAAACTCCAGACGATTAAAACATCTGAAAAAAAGTAAAAATTCTGATTTAAAAGTTCTGAAAAATAGTAAAAATTCTCATTGAAGTCAAACTCTGAGAAAAAGTTAAAAACAAATTAAATTCCTTGGAAAAAAAAAATCTAGATTTTAGGGGTTTTTTCAATGAAGGAAAGACCCTAACCCTCACACTCCACCCCCACGCCTCTCATCCTCCTCTCATCGGATCCTTCTCATCCTGCGCTGCTCTGTGTATTATCTGCCTCTGTGTCCGTGTGACACACCCTCTGATGCTGGACGTTACTGCACAGCTCTGAGTATTATCTGCCTCTGTGTCCGTGTGAACGTTACCCTCTGATGCTGGACGTTACTGCACAGCTCTGAGTATTATCTGCCTCTGTGTCCGTGTGAACGTTACCCTCTAATGCTGGACGTTATTAACTGCTCTGAGTATTATCTGCCTCTGTGTCCGTGTGAACGTTACCCTCTGATGCTGGACGTTATTAACTGCTCTGAGTATTATCTGCCTCTGTGTCCGTGTGAACGTTACCCTCTGATGCTGGACGTTATTAACTGCAGGTGAGCAGAGGGTCACCTGCAAGCAGCCTCTTTATTTTGTGAATGAAGGCGTTCCTGCAAACCGAGCCGTCTGTAGAACTAAGTCAGCCCACAGTGAGTGGACCTGAAGTGGGATGACTGGTACTAACTGCTACTAACTGGTGCTAACTGCTACTAACTGGTGCTAACTGGTGCTAACTGCTACTAACTGGTGCTAACTGGTGCTAACTAACTGGTGCTAACTGCTACTAACTGGTGCTAACTGCTACTAACTGGTGCTAACTGGTACTAACTAACTGGTGCTAACTGCTACTAACTGGTGCTAACTGCTACTAACTGGTGCTAACTGGTACTAACTAACTGGTGCTAACTGCTACTAACTGGTGCTAACTGCTACTAACTGGTGCTAACTGGTACTAACTGGTGCTAACTGCTACTAACTGGTGCTAACTGGTACTAACTGGTACTTCTTCCTGAGGAGAGTGCAGACACTCAAGAGACATTACATCTTCTGTTTGCAGTGAATCCTTTTGAAGAACTGTGTGTGTGTGGGTGTGTGTGTGTTTGTATGTGTGTGGATCCTCTTTAGGTTGTTTGGACTGCTTTAAGAACAGTAATGAGGCAGCATGAATAATGTGGCTACTTGAAGGCCAGTTTTGCACTCAAAATGACTTCAAAGAGACTCAATATGACTCAAAATGACTTCAAAGAGACTCAATATGACTTCAAAGAGACTCCAAATGATCCCAAAAAGACTCCAAATGACCCCAAAGAGACTCCAAATGACTTCAAAGAGACTCCAAATGAATTCAAAGAGACTCCAAATGACTTCAAAGAGACTCCAAATGACCCCAAAAAGACTCCAAATGACTTCAAAGAGACTCCAAATGACTTCAAAGAGACTCCAAATGACCCCAAAAAGACTCCAAATGACTTCAAAGAGACTCCAAATGACTTCAAAGAGACTCCAAATGACCCCAAAAAGACTCCAAATGACTTCAAAGAGACTCCAAATGACCCCCAAAAGACTCCAAATGACTTCAAAGTGACTCAAAATGACTTCAAAGAGACACAATATGACTTCAAAGAGACTCCAAATGACCCCAAAAAGACTCCAAATGACTTCAAAGAGACTCCAAAATGACTTCAAAAAGACTCCAAATGACTTCAAAGAGACTCCAAATGACTTCAAAGAGACTCCAAATGACTTCAAAGAGACTCCAAATGACTTCAAAGAGACTCCAAATGACCCCAAAAAGACTTCAAAGATACTCCACATGACTTCAAAGAGACTCCAAATGACTTCAAAGAGACTCCAAATGACTCCAAAGAGACTCCAAATGACTTCAAAGAGACTCCAAATGACTTCAAAGAGACTCCAAATGACTTAAAAGAGACTCAAAATGACCCCAAAAAGACTCCAAATGACTCCAAAGAGACTCCAAATGACTCCAAATGACCCCAAAAAGACTCCAAATGACTTCAAAGAGACTCCAAAATGACTTCAAAAAGACTCCAAATGACTTCAAAGAGACTCTAAATGACTTCAAAGAGACTCCAAAGAGACTCCAAATGACTTCAAAGAGACTCCAAATGACCCCAAAAAGACTCCAAATGACCCCAAAGAGACTCCAAATGACTTCAAAGAGACTCCAAATGAATTCAAAGAGACTCCAAATGACTTCAAAGAGACTCAAAATGACCCCAAAAAGACTCCAAATGACTCCAAAGAGACTCCAAATGACTCCAAATGACCCCAAAAAGACTCCAAATGACTTCAAAGAGACTCCAAAATGACTTCAAAAAGACTCCAAATGACTTCAAAGAGACTCTAAATGACTTCAAAGAGACTCCAAAGAGACTCCAAATGACTTCAAAGAGACTCCAAATGACTTCAAAGAGACTCCAAATGACTTCAAAGAGACTCCAAATGACCCCAAAAAGACTTCAAAGATACTCCAAATGACTTCAAAGAGACTCCAAATGACCCCAAAAAGACTTCAAAGATACTCCAAATGACTTCAAAGAGATTCCAAATGACTCCAGAGAGACTCCAAATGACTCCAAATGACTTCAAAGAGACTCCAAAGAGACTCCAAATGACTCCAAAGAGACTCCAAATGACCCCAAAAAGACTCCAAATGACTTCAAAGAGACTCCAAATGACTTCAAAGAGACTCCAAATGACTTCAAAGAGACTCCAAATGACCCCAAAAAGACTTCAAAGATACTCCAAATGACTTCAAAGAGACTCCAAATGACTTCAAAGAGACTCCAAATGACTTCAAAGAGACTCCAAATGACCCCCAAAAGACTTCAAAGATACTCCAAATGACTTCAAAGAGATTCCAAATGACTTCAGAGAGACTCCAAATGACTCCAAATGACTTCAAAGAGACTCCAAAGAGACTCAAAAGAGACTCCAAATGACTCCAAAGAGACTCCAAATGACCCCAAAAAGACTCCAAATGACTTCAAAGAGACTCCAAATGACTTCAAAGAGACTCCAAATGACTTCAAAGAGACTCCAAATGACTCCAAATGACTTCAAAAAGACTCCAAAGAGACTCCAAATGACTCCAAAGAGACTCCAAATGACTCCAAATGACTTCAAAGAGACTCCAAATGACTCCAAAAAGACTCCAAATGACTCCAAAGAGACTCCAAATGACTCCAAATGACTTCAAAGAGACTCCAAATGACTTCAAAGAGACTCCAAATGACTTCAAAAGACTCCAAATGACTTCAAAGAAACTCCAAATGACTTCAAAGAGACTCCAAATGACTTCAAAAAGACTCCAAATGACTTCAAAGAGACTCCAAATGACTTCAAAGAGACTCCAAAGAGACTCCAAATGACTCCAAAGAGACTCCAAATGACTTCAAAGAGACTCCAAATGACTCCAAAGAGACTCCAAATGACTTCAAAGAGACTCCAAATGACTTCAAAAAGACTCCAAATGACCACTGAAGCTCTTCTAACTAAACGGCGTGTGTTGCTCCTCGGCAGGGGGTGTGGGGGCCCGTTGTCTAACGTTTCTCTTTCACTTTGAGAATGTTTCATTTTGATTGAAGGAAACCTTTAAAGAAACGTCTCTCTGTGAAAACTGATTGCGTTTCTGCTGCTGGGACGGGAGGTTTCAGGTGTTCAGATGAGACCTTATTCCAGTAGAAATAAATCCAATACATTTACAAACTGCACCCTGCCTGGTTCGCAAAATACATATTTTTTTATTGTAAAACATCCCGTGTGCAGGGATCCACAAAAAGCAAGAGAAGCCATTCAATTAATTATTCTAAAAATGAGGCTTTAATTGGTTTGAAAGGCTTTTTGGGAATCTTGCTAAAAGTATTTGGTAATATCTAATAATATAATAACAACACACACATGGACCAAATGCCTCTCGTTGCACAGATAAGATTATATGAGTGCTTAAAATTGGTTTTGAATGTGTTCCAAACGGCATTTAAAAAGCTTAAAAAGTCTTAAATCTAATCTGCCATAAACTGTAGGAGCTTTTCTGTAAATCATGGCAACATTTAAATAATATAAAGTAATCATTTGTCTCATCGTAGACTGCCGTGCATACTTTCTCAGGAATAACGTCTCACACGTCTCAGCAGGAGCTAACATGCTAACTGTCTTCCTGCTCTCAGATCCTTCACAGCGACCTCCTCTCTAAATATATTAAACATTACATTTTTAATAATGACATTTCCTCTCCTCTCTTTAGAAGTGAACGCCTCGTTCTCTCGCTCCCGCAGCTCGAGCGTCAGCAGCCTCGACAGAGAGTCCCGAGAGGTCATCTCCTCCCTGAGCTTCTGTGAGAGCTTCCCCAGGAAGGGTGATGCGTCTCTGGGTCCTTCTCTGCTGCTGGGCACCTCCATGGGCTCCGTCATCATGGTGGCGCTCAGCCTGCCCCCCCCCGGGGAGACGAGGCTGCAGCAGCCTGTGGGGGTCGCCCCTTGTGGTGAGGACACTATATTACACGTTACATATACTGATTTTTCAACTTAAATGGACACAAATGACTACATAATGTATGGGCGTAAAATGACTTAAAATCGACACAAATGGACACAACAATACTACAAATGACTATCAATGGACACAAATTACTATAAATGGAGACACATGACTACAAATGACTCTAGATCAGTGTTTCTCAAACCTTTTCATACCAAGGACTTAACTAATAAAAAAACACTCGCGGACCACATAACTCCACAAATATCCAAAAACACATCATTTTTCTAGAACAGATTACAAATCGCCTGAAAAAGGTACAAACAAGTGGCAACATGTGCGACGAAGGTGTTGCCCTGGGCTATATCATGCAACTGAAAGTGAAACTTAAGCTCGCTCCATTGCGGAGATATTCCCGCGAGAGTGCGGAAAATTTAAATAAATAAATGTATTTCAAATGTGAAATGTTACCAATATACTCACGGACCACTAGGGGGCGCTCACGGACCACCAGCAGACCACACTTTGAGAAGCACTGCTATAGATGGACTACAAATGGACACAAATAGCCAAAAGTCCCCCTTAATATAATTGTAAGTTGTTTGTATTCTAACTGAATCTCCGTATGTCCCCGTTTAGGCTCCCTGGAGACCCTGAAGGCGGGGATCCTCACGATGGCTCTTCTGGACTCCAGTGGCTCCCTCCTCCCCCCCCCCTCTGAACAATGGTACGACCCGAACGGCTCTGAGGAGGACCAGCGGGAGAAGAGGCGACGCCGCCCCCCCTCGCCCCCCCCCTCAGTGGAGGGTCAGGACTCTCAGTTCCTGGTCCTGGTGTCAGAGAAACAGGCCAAGGTGCTGGCGCTGCCCTCTCAGAGCCGCCTCCACAAACACAGCATCAGCGAGAGCTCCTTCGTGCTGAGGGCCGACGTGGTGACGCTGGGGGGGGGCAACTGCATCGCGTGCTTCTGTGCCAACGGACACATCATGACCCTCAGGTACAACAACAACAACAACAACAATACACAGACACATCATGACCCTCAGGTACAACTACAACAACAACAATACACATACACATCATGACCCTCAGGTACAACTACAACAACAACAACAACAATACACAGACACATCATGACCCTCAGGTACAACTACAACAACAACAACAATACACATACACATCATGACCCTCAGGTACAACTACAACAACAACAACAACAACAATACACAGACACATCATGACCCTCAGGTACAACAACAACAATAACAACAACAATACACATACACATCATGACCCTCAGGTACAACTACAACAACAACAACAATACACAGACACATCATGACTCAGTTACAACAACAACAACAATACACCGACACCTCATGACCCTCAGTTACAACAACAACAACAACAATACACAGACACACCATGACTCTCAGGTACAACAACAACAACAACAACAACAACAATACACATACACATCATGACCCTCAGGTACAACTACAACAACAACAACAATACACAGACACATCATGACCCTCAGGTACAACTACAACAACAACAACAATACACCGACACACCATGACTCTCAGGTACAACAACAACAACAACAACAATACACATACACATCATGACCCTCAGGTACAACTACAACAACAACAACAATACACAGACACATCATGACCCTCAGGTACAACTACAACAACAACAACAACAACAATACACAGACACACCATGACTCTCAGGTACAACAACAACAACAACAATACACATACACATCATGACCCTCAGGTACAACTACAACAACAACAACAATACACCGACACCTCATGACTCTCAGTTACAACTACAACAACAACAACAATACACCGACACATCATGACCCTCAGGTACAACAACAACAACAATACACCGACACCTCATGACCCTCAGTTACAACTACAACAACAACAACAACAACAATACACCGACACATCATGACCCTCAGGTACAACAACAACAACAACAACAATACACCGACACATCATGACCCTCAGGTACAACAACAACAACAACAATACACATATACAACATGACCCTCAGGTAATACAACAATAACAACAACAATACACCGACACCTCATGACTCTCAGTTACAACAACAACAACAACAACAACAACAATACACCGACACATCATGACCCTCAGGTACAACAACAACAACAATACACCGACACCTCATGACCCTCAGTTACAACTACAACAACAACAACAACAACAACAATACACCGACACATCATGACCCTCAGGTACAACAACAACAATACACCGACACCTCATGACTCTCAGGTAATACAACAACAACAACAATACACATATACAACATGACCCTCAGGTAATACAACAATAACAACAACAATACACCGACACCTCATGACTCTCAGTTACAACAACAACAACAATACACCGACACCTCATGACCCTCAGTTACAACTACAACAACAACAATACACATACACATCATGACCCTCAGGTACAACAACAACAACAATACACCGACACCTCATGACCCTCAGTTACAACTACAACAACAACAATACACATACACATCATGACCCTCAGGTACAACAACAACAACAATACACAGACACATCATGACCCTCAGGTACAACAACAACAACAATACACCGACACCTCATGACCCTCAGTTACAACTACAACAACAACAACAACAATACACCGACACCTCATGACCCTCAGTTACAACTACAACAACAACAATACACATACACATCGTGACCCTCAGGTACCACAACAACAACAACAACAACAACAACACACAGACACATCATGACCCTCAGGTACCAAAGCAACAACAATACACAGACACATCAACAACAACAACAACGACAATAATAATAATACACAGACACATCATGACCCTGAGGTAATACAACAACAACAGGGTTATAAATACCTGGCTGTCACTCTGAACCCCGTGAGATATTGGGTGAAATGACTGTTCCTCTGTTCTAGAATACAGAAACTACGTGCACGTGAGAGTTGGAATATGCACATCTTACTCAAATTAACAACAACAAAACATTTTGAAATATTTCAGGGTTTTTGAATGAAGCTGTGAACGTCTGTCGTGTTTTACAGACTTCATCCCTCTTAAATTAAATCAATAAATAATAAGTATACTTTTGTATTATTGTGGTTTTATAGATGTACTTTATGTTGAAGTTAGTTAAGATTATTTAACATTTATTCTGCAAAACCCTTAAATATGGATTTACATTTGAAGTTTCTATTGAGGATTTTAAAAGTCTGTCGCCCCTAAACATTAATTAAAGGTCCCCAAAAGATCCTTAATTTGAATAAATAGTAAATGTTATTTTGTATGAATGCTTGATGTGTCCCCCCCTCTCAGTTTGCCCAGCTTGCGCCCCCTGCTGGACGTGAACTACCTCCCTCTGACGGACATGAGGATCGCCAGAACCTTCTGCTTCTCTCACCTGGGCCAGGCTCTCTACCTGACCTCCCCCACGGAGATCCAGAGGCTCACCTACAGCCAGGACACCTGTGAGCACAGACAGGTGAGGGGGGTTACTGGAACAGCCAGGACACCTGTGAGCACAGACAGGTGAGGGGGGTTACTGGAACAGCCAGGACACCTGTGAGCACAGACAGGTGAGGGGGGTTACTGGAACAGCCAGGACACCTGTGAGCACAGACAGGTGAGGGGGGTTACTGGAACAGCCAGGACACCAGTGAGCACAGACAGGTGAGGGGGGTTACTGGAACAGCCAGGACACCTGTGAGCACAGACAGGTGAGGGGGGTTACTGGAACAGCCAGGACACCTGTGAGCACAGACAGGTGAGGGGGGTTACTGTAACAGCCAGGACACCTGTGAGCACAGACAGGTGAGGGGGGTTACTGTAACAGCCAGGACACCTGTGAGCACAGACAGGTGAGGGGGGTTACTGGAACAGCCAGGACACCTGTGAGCACAGACAGGTGAGGGGGGTTACTGGAACAGCCAGGACACCTGTGAGCACAGACAGGTGAGGGGGGTTACTGGAACAGCCAGGACACCTGTGAGCACAGACAGGTGAGGGGGGTTACTGTAACAGCCAGGACACCTGTGAGCACAGACAGGTGAGGGGGGTTACTGGAACAGCCAGGACACCTGTGAGCACAGACAGGTGAGGGGGGTTACTGGAACAGCCAGGACACCTGTGAGCACAGACAGGTGAGGGGGGTTACTGGAACAGCCAGGACACCTGTGAGCACAGACAGGTGAGGGGGGAGATGTATTACTGTAACAGCCAGTTACATTGTTCAATATCTTTATTTCTACAGGTGATATAGAGTTTATATTAAAGATGTGGATGCTTTATGAGATGCTGAGTGAGTTAGTAATACCTGTATTTCTGCAGGTAATATTTATATATATTTCTGATGTTCCAGGAGATGCTGAGTGAGCTGTTCACCCCGGTTGAAACCCCAGAGGCTCCGAACAGAGGATTCTTTAAAGGTCTCTTCGGAGGAGGAGCTCAGTCTCTGGACCGGGAGGACCTCTGTGAGTACACATACATCACATTCTATACTTTATTATTATGTTTATGTATTTATGATCATGACATGAGTGTCCCCCCCACCTTTTAAAATGATTACTTTAGACCCCCCCACTTGTACGATGCAGAAAGTCCGTGAACCGGTCTCTCCGCTCTCCGCTCTCTGCAGAGCGCTGGGTCAGAGCTTCACCATCAAATCCATTCCTCTTGCTGATTGAGAGAACGCCCAAAGCAATGAAACTCCGTACCATGTTTTCATCCTGCTGCTTTGCACCAAGGCAGATTCTCAGAGCCGTGCACATGCTGCGTCTTTAGTTGTAAAATAATTTCCCCGCTGCGAGGCTCCGGTGCTAACAGTTCACGAGCGTGCTCCACTAGCACCCGGATATAAGGCGCTGTTATTGAAGAGGTGGAGGAGAGTCCTCTCCTGTAGACTGAGAGGCTGATAGCTACAGCTCAGTGAGGTGAAGGACTCTTGAGAGGTGGAGGAGAGTCCTCTCCTGTAGACTGAGAGGCTGATAGCTACAGCTCAGTGAGGGGAAGGACTCTTGAGAGGTGGAGGAGAGTCCTCTCCTGTAGACTGAGAGGCTGATAGCTACAGCTCAGTGAGGGGAAGGACTCTTGAGGGGTGGAGGAGAGTCCTCTCCTGTAGACTGAGAGGCTGATAGCTACAGCTCAGTGAGGGGAAGGACTCTTGAGAGGTGGAGGAGAGTCCTCTCCTGTAGACTGAGAGGCTGATAGCTACAGCTCAGTGAGGGGAAGGACTCTTGAGAGGTGGAGGAGAGTCCTCTCCTGTAGACTGAGAGGCTGATAGCTACAGCTCAGTGAGGGGAAGGACTCTTGAGGGGTGGAGGAGAGTCCTCTCCTGTAGACTGAGAGGCTGATAGCTACAGCTCAGTGAGGGGAAGGACTCTTGAGAGGTGGAGGAGAGTCCTCTCCTGTAGACTGAGAGGCTGATAGCTACAGCTCAGTGAGGTGAAGGACTCTTGAGAGGTGGAGGAGAGTCCTCTCCTGTAGACTGAGAGGCTGATAGCTGCAGCTCAGTGAGGTGAAGGACTCTTGAGAGGTGGAGGAGAGTCCTCTCCTGTAGACTGAGAGGCTGATAGCTACAGCTCAGTGAGGTGAAGGACTCTTGAGAGGTGGAGGAGAGTCCTCTCCTGTAGACTGAGAGGCTGATAGCTACAGCTCAGTGAGGGGAAGGACTCTTGAGAGGTGGAGGAGAGTCCTCTCCTGTAGACTGAGAGGCTGATAGCTACAGCTCAGTGAGGGGAAGGACTCTTGAGAGGTGGAGGAGAGTCCTCTCCTGTAGACTGAGAGGCTGATAGCTACAGCTCAGTGAGGGGAAGGACTCTTGAGGGGTGGAGGAGAGTCCTCTCCTGTAGACTGAGAGGCTGATAGCTACAGCTCAGTGAGGGGAAGGACTCTTGAGAGGTGGAGGAGAGTCCTCTCCTGTAGACTGAGAGGCTGATAGCTGCAGCTCAGTGAGGGGAAGGACTCTTGAGAGGTGGAGGAGAGTCCTCTCCTGTAGACTGAGAGGCTGATAGCTACAGCTCAGTGAGGGGAAGGACTCTTGAGGGGTGGAGGAGAGTCCTCTCCTGTAGACTGAGAGGCTGATAGCTACAGCTCAGTGAGGGGAAGGACTCTTGAGAGGTGGAGGAGAGTCCTCTCCTGTAGACTGAGAGGCTGATAGCTACAGCTCAGTGAGGTGAAGGACTCTTGAGAGGTGGAGGAGAGTCCTCTCCTGTAGACTGAGAGGCTGATAGCTGCAGCTCAGTGAGGTGAAGGACTCTTGAGAGGTGGAGGAGAGTCCTCTCCTGTAGACTGAGAGGCTGATAGCTACAGCTCAGTGAGGTGAAGGACTCTTGAGAGGTGGAGGAGAGTCCTCTCCTGTAGACTGATAGGCTGATAGCTACAGCTCAGTGAGGGGAAGGACTCTTGAGAGGTGGAGGAGAGTCCTCTCCTGTAGACTGAGAGGCTGATAGCTGCAGCTCAGTGAGGTGAAGGACTCTTGAGAGGTGGAGGAGAGTCCTCTCCTGTAGACTGATAGGCTGATAGCTACAGCTCAGTGAGGGGAAGGACTCTTGAGAGGTGGAGGAGAGTCCTCTCCTGTAGACTGAGAGGCTGATAGCTGCAGCTCAGTGAGGTGAAGGACTCTTGAGAGGTGGAGGAGAGTCCTCTCCTGTAGACTGATAGGCTGATAGCTACAGCTCAGTGAGGGGAAGGACTCTTGAGAGGTGGAGGAGAGTCCTCTCCTGTAGACTGAGAGGCTGATAGCTACAGCTCAGTGAGGTGAAGGACTCTTGAGAGGTGGAGGAGAGTCCTCTCCTGTCAGACTGAGAGGCTGATAGCTGCAGCTCAGTGAGGGGAAGGACTCTTGAGAGGTGGAGGAGAGTCCTCTCCTGTAGACTGAGAGGCTGATAGCTGCAGCTCAGTGAGGTGAAGGACTCTTGAGAGGTGGAGGAGAGTCCTCTCCTGTAGACTGATAGGCTGATAGCTACAGCTCAGTGAGGGGAAGGACTCTTGAGAGGTGGAGGAGAGTCCTCTCCTGTAGACTGAGAGGCTGATAGCTACAGCTCAGTGAGGTGAAGGACTCTTGAGAGGTGGAGGAGAGTCCTCTCCTGTCAGACTGAGAGGCTGATAGCTGCAGCTCAGTGAGGGGAAGGACTCTTGAGAGGTGGAGGAGAGTCCTCTCCTGTAGACTGAGAGGCTGATAGCTGCAGCTCAGTGAGGTGAAGGACTCTTGAGAGGTGGAGGAGAGTCCTCTCCTGTAGACTGATAGGCTGATAGCTACAGCTCAGTGAGGGGAAGGACTCTTGAGAGGTGGAGGAGAGTCCTCTCCTGTAGACTGAGAGGCTGATAGCTGCAGCTCAGTGAGGGGAAGGACTCTTGAGAGGTGGAGGAGAGTCCTCTCCTGTAGACTGAGAGGCTGATAGCTACAGCTCAGTGAGGGGAAGGATTGCAGATCGACGCATTCAACTTCAATAAAAATCATCTTCCCGGGACAGCATGCCCCCGGACCCCCTCAGAGGAGGTGAGGTCCACCCCCGCCCACACCCCCTGTCAACTTGTCCCACCCACATGGAGGATGCTTCCTTCGCCCATGGGTCATGTCATGCTTTGTATCTGCTCTATTCTAATGGATCCTGACAGACTTTCAGAATAAAAGATGAAGTAAATCCTGCAGAAAAATTAAATATTTGAAACTGCCCTAAATATAATTAGGATGCTATTTATTATTAATATTACGCTGGTGTTGAACCACTATCTACGTTAGTGCTGTCAGGAACCTCAAAGCTTTTATTTTGAAAGGGTTTCAGTTGAACGTGTTTTATTCCACCTCTCCGTGTATTGATATAATGATCCCGCCTCTTTGCCAGTTGGAGAGTTGGGGTCTGGGAAGGCGTCTCGCAGCCTCGCCCAGCTGATCCCCGGCTCGGGGGGGATGGAGGGGGTGAAGGGAGCGGCTTCAGGAGTCGTGGGAGATCTGGCTCGCGCTCGCATCGCTCTGGACGAACGAGGACAGAAACTCGGGGAACTGGAGGACCGCACGGCCGCCATGATGAACAGCGCCGACTCCTTCTCCAAACACGCCCACGATGTGAGACACTCGGATGCTTTGGACCTCGGGAGGAACCCGTTCAGTGATTGTTATCCGTAATAATCGGTTTTTAGTGTACTTTTAATTATCCCAGTTGTAGTCTACGTGTTTTTCTGAATGTTGTCTACTTCTATTCTAATTTAATTCTAGCTTTTTGTTTAGTTCTGATTGAGTTTAAGTCTAGTTCTGGTTTATAGTCTTCTACCAGTTTTATCTTACACGTTTGATGACATTTAAGTCGTTTATTCCAGTTTGAGTTTCGTGAGTATCGTGCGGTTTACTCGAAGCTCTACTTCTGTTCAAGTCGTGAAGCTTGTCTTCTCCTTCCCCTCCTCAGATGATGCTGAAGTACAAAGATAAGAAGTGGTACCAGCTCTGATGCAGCGCCGAGCCGACCTCTGATCACATCTTCCTCCTGCTCTTCCTCTTCATCACCTCGGAGAGAAGAGGAGCTTCAACCCCTCGTACATATCTCATAAATATATATATCTCTACACCCGCCGAGAGGAAGGACTGTACTCCTCTCTGCGGACTCGGAGGAGGACAAAAGTCTGACGTCCTTCGAACCAATCAGGACGCTTGTGAAGGACGGCCAATCAGAGAAGTCTGTTCCTGCTTTAAATGACCCTTCTGTCTGTTATTCCTCATGTGTCCAGAAGGAGCCTCGGAGAGTAAGGGCTGGAGTCACGATTCATTACGAGGAAGGTCAAACGGATACGAAGTGTGTGTACCGGGCATTGTTTTTGTGTGTTTGTTTTTTGCCAATGAAATGACATGTTTACCCCGATGAAGAGTTTACATTAATATATTAGGAGAGTTCTGGAGAGACATCCGGATGAAGAGGGAGACACTGCAGGCGGGCAGGGTCCCATGCTAAATATCACCACTTCCTGTTTAGCTATGAGGCGTCATGTGGGGTCATGTGGCTTCATGTGGGGTCATGTGGGGTCATGTGGGGTCATGTGGCTTCATGTGGGGTCATGTGGCTTCATGTGGGGTCATGTGGCTTCATGTGGGGTCATGTGGCTTCATGTGGGGTCATGTGGGGTCATGTGGGGTCATGTGGCTTCATGTGGGGTCATGTGGGGTCATGTGGATTCGAGTCTTAAAGAAGACCCTGTTTGTCCCTGCGGTCTCTCCGTATCATGATTCGCGTAATGTATATTTTGGTGATGAAGAATCTATAAACACGATTATTCAGATTTATGTTTTCCACATCAGCTGCTTTTGTGTGTCTAACTTTCTCTATGCCGTGTGTGTGTGTGTGTGTGTGTGTGTGTGTGTGTGTGTGTGTGTGTGTGTGTGTGTGTGTGTGTGTGTGTGTGTGTGTGTGTGTGTGTGTGTGTGTGTGTGTGTGTGTGTGTGTGTGTGTGTGTGTGTGTGTGTGTGTGTGTGTGTGTGTGTGTGTGTGTGTGTGTGTGTGTGTGTGTGTGTGTGTGTGTGTGTGTGTGTGTGTGTGTGTGTGTGTGTGTGTGTGTGTGTGTGTGTGTGTGTGTGTGTGTGTGTGTGTGTGTGTGTGTGTGTGTGTAGATGTACATCCAGGAGCTGTGAGGATATGCTGCTCTTACTGTAGGAGCATTATCTGTGGGGCTTTTATTTTGAAAGGACAGTCTGTGCAGCTTCCTGCCGTCTCTGTTTCTCCACCAAAGAGTCGCTTCACTCGGATGTCTTTGAGTTTTACTGTATCAACAAGAGAAAGAGTTTATTTACTAAAATAGATCATGTGACATCGGGCCTCATGCGGGAAGATCCATCTTGAATATTACCGAGCTGTTTTACTTTATGTTTCAGATTGCTTTGTTTATTTTTCAGAATTTTTGTTTATTTTTCTGATTTTTTTGTTTATTTTTCTGAATTGTTTATTTTTCTGAATTGTTTATTGTTCTGATTTTTTTTGTTTGTTTTACAGATTTTTTTTTGTTTTATTCTCAGGTTTTTTGAGCATCCAAATCTGTTCTAAATCATGAATCTTATTGAACAAATTATTAACATATAGGCAAATATTAACTGTAAGAATTGAAGAGATTCTGCCAAAAAATGAGTGTAAAAATAGTTTAAAAAATCTTGTTTGATATTACATTTTCAAGACAGTCATCACAGGTAAATAAAAAACGTTTAAAGCAGAAAGTAAAGAGATTTCACGAGGTTTTATTGTTAAAACAATATGGCATTTATGTAATAATCACATTATAATTACTTAAAGATAATTATCTAAATGTGGTTACACGTGTTGATGCATAAATAAGACAGTTTGTGGATTTGTTCTTGTTTATTGATCAAAGTCTTATTTAGAAAGCAAGCAGGAAAACATGTTTAATCCCAGAAGTGATTTCATTTCATTTCAAACCTTTATTCAGACGGATAGGTCTCTTGAGATCATGGATCTCTTTTACAGGGAGACCTTCATCAATTTAGTTCCACATGAAACTTAAAAACAACATAAAAACAAACAATAGAGGACATCATATTTACATATTCACCAACACTTACAAACACCCATCGTGTCAGAAAGCATCTCGTGCAGACGGGCCTTCAAAACATTCAGAGGAATAAAATTGCTCAATTTCAATTTGGACTGTCGGCTGTTCCAACAAGTGGAGCTGCACATAAAAGCTGTCTTCCCTCAGACAGTCCTCCCTCTCGGCTCATCTAACAAGACCACATCCTGCGATCTCAGACAACAGCTGCCCGCAACTTTCTGCTTTACCAGGGAACAGATGTAATACGGGAGTTTGCCCAGCAAAGCTTTATAAATAAACGTGTACCAGTGACTGAGCCTCCGTACAGAGAGTGATGGTAAACCTGCCTTGGTATACAGGGTACAGTGATGAGTCAGCGCTTTACAATGTGTGACAAATCTCAGAGCGCTGTGATACGCAGCATCCAATTTGCTCAGGTAATTGGCAGGTGCATTCAGATAGAACAAATCCCCAGAGTCCAGCACAGGTCAAAGGTCACAGAGCCTTTTCCTGGCCTCCAGGAGAAACAGGACGTGTTCCTGGAGAAGAACCCTAGCCTCACCCTCAGCTTTTTAACCAGGTTATTGACATGAAGTTTAAAAGAGAGTCAGTCATCAAGCCAGATACCAAGGTATTTGTAACAGGCAACAACTTCAAGTGTTGTTCCTTGCGTAGTTACAATATCTAAAACAGGCTCTGGAGTCTGTTTAGCTTTAGAAAGAGCGTTACCTTGGTTTGATCCACATCTAGAAGAAGCTTTAGTTCAGAGAGCTGAGTCTGAGTAGTGTTAGAAACAGCCTGTGATGTAACACCAGCTCCTGAATGAGGGACCTGCACAGAACATCACGGTACCGTCCGCATAAAAATGTAAAGTAGCTTCATCCACATGTTCACCTACACTGTTAATATATATGGAGAATAAAAGTGGTCCTAAAACAGAACCTTGTGGTACACCATTAGAAATGTTTAACCACTCAGAAGACAGCCCATCAAAATGTGATTAAATGAATACTGATATCTCCTCATGCGTGAGGCCCATCTACCTGCTGTGACCCACCTGTACCTGCTGTGATCCACCTCTACCTGCTGTGATCCACCTCCACCTGCTGTGATCCACCTCTACCTGCTGTGACCCACCTGTACCTGCTGTGATCCACCTCTACCTGCTGTGATCCACCTGTACCTGCTGTGACCCACCTCTACCTGCTGTGACCCACCTCTACCTGCTGTGATCCACCTGTACCTGCTGTGACCCACCTCCACCTGCTGTGATCCACCTCTACCTGCTGTGACCCACCTCTACCTGCTGTGACCCACCTCTACCTGCTGTGACCCACCTCTACCTGCTGTGATCCACCTGTACCTGCTGTGATCCACCTCTACCTGCTGTGATCCACCTCTACCTGCTGTGATCCACCTGTACCTGCTGTGACCCACCTGTACCTGCTGTGATCCACCTGTACCTGCTGTGATCCACCTCTACCTGCTGTGATCCACCTGTACCTGCTGTGACCCACCTCTACCTGCTGTGACCCACCTCTACCTGCTGTGATCCACCTCTACCTGCTGTGATCCACCTCTACCTGCTGTGATCCACCTGTACCTGCTGTGACCCACCTCTACCTGCTGTGACCCACCTCTACCTGCTGTGATCCACCTCTACCTGCTGTGATCCACCTCTACCTGCTGTGATCCACCTGTACCTGCTGTGATCCACCTGTACCTGCTGTGACCCACCTGTACCTGCTGTGATCCACCTGTACCTGCTGTGACCCACCTGTACCTGCTGTGATCCACCTCTACCTGCTGTGATCCACCTCTACCTGCTGTGATCCACCTGTACCTGCTGTGACCCACCTGTACCTGCTGTGACCCACCTGTACCTGCTGTGATCCACCTGTACCTGCTGTGATCCACCTGCTGTGATCCACCTGTACCTGCTGTGATCCACCTGCTGTGATCCACCTCTACCTGCTGTGATCCACCTGTACCTGCTGTGATCCACCTGTACCTGCTGTGATCCACCTGTACCTGCTGTGATCCACCTGCTGTGATCCACCTGTACCTGCTGTGATCCACCTCCACCTGCTGTGACCCACCTCCACCTGCTGTGATCCACCTGTACCTGCTGTGATCCACCTGCACCTGCTGTGATCCACCTGTACCTGCTGTGACCCACCTGTACCTGCTGTGATCCACCTGTACCTGCTGTGACCCACCTGTACCTGCTG
>NW_027262746.1:0-24187 GCF_902827115.2 Pseudochaenichthys georgianus | reverse complement strand
TTGTACCTGCATGTCATGTTAGTAATGTATATGAATGAAATATATACAGAGTCTGACACACACACACACACACACACACACACACACACACACACACACACACACACACACACACACACACACACACACACACACACACACACACACACACTGGTGTACAGGAGATGTGAGGACCTTTTGGAACATTATTAAATTGGTAAACAAAGCAGAAACCCCACAACATCTAGTTGCTTAGAGATCTTTATTTTTACATCGTTCGCTGTAAAGTGACTTTTGTTAGCTTGTGTTTTAAAATGTCTGTGAAAGCTGAAGGCAACACGAAAGTACAGATGCTGCAAAACACACACACACACACACACACACACACACACACACACACACACACACAGTAAATTATCCAGCCGAGCTTATAGGGCAGAGAGGCCTTTGGGAGACACTGAAAGTTTAGCAACTATTCTACAACCGTCCGGACTCTGAGAGCAGGTAATAATGCGTGTGTGTGTGTGTGTGTGTGTGTGTGTGTGTGTGTGTGTGTGTGTGTGTGTGTGTGTGTGTGTGTGTGTGTGTGTGTGTGTGTGTGTGTGTGTGTAATGTAAACACTGTTACAAACTGAAGCTGGAACTGCTGATCACGTCTGATCGTCGAGGGTTTTGAACGCAGCTTTGATCTGCAGAGTTTTCATCATCACGAGAGCTTCACAGGACGCTGGGTGAACCGAGCGCCGTGTGTTTAGTTACCCTGGTGGATAATGAGCACACACACACACACACACACACACACACACGCAGAATAAACAGGGAAAATGAAACGGTTTCATCACAGCGTCTGATTCAGCGACATCACTTTCTCTCATCTGAAATTAATGAGTTTTCAACAGAGAGGTCAACATCCTCCTCCAACGCAGAGTGGGGAGGGGGTACGGATGTAAACGCATTTTTTAGAGTCAGGGGGAAATGTTATCAAGAGTCCTAAAACAGCTTTATATAATTTCCTGTCCCCCTCTCTGGAAGTCAATGGTTTTCTGAATGTGTTTTTGGTTATTACAAGCTGAAGAGATTTATATTTTATGACCTAAAATACTTCAGTAAATCCCCCACTGGTAAATTCAAAAACAGAGGTTGCTAACAAGTGTCTAAATGAGACGACTAAACGCCATCACGCCCAACATTAGCCTCCTTTAGCTTAGCGGTGGTGACGTGAAGTCATGTGACCGTGCTGTAGTTCCTTTATAGCCCAACATTAGCCTCCTTTAGCTTAGCGGTGGTGACGTGAAGTCATGTGACCGTGCTGTAGTTCCTTTATAGCCCAACATTAGCCTCCTTTAGCTTAGCGGTGGTGACGTGAAGTCATGTGACCGTGCTGTAGTTCCTTATAGCCCAACATTAGCCTCCTTTAGCTTAGCGGTGGTGACGTGAAGTCATGTGACCGTGCTGTAGTTCCTTTATAGCCCAACATTAGCCTCCTTTAGCTTAGCGGTGGTGACGTGAAGTCATGTGACCGTGCTGTAGTTCCTTTATAGCCCAACATTAGCCTCCTTTAGCTTAGCGGTGGTGACGTGAAGTCATGTGACCGTGCTGTAGTTCCTTTATAGCCCAACATTAGCCACCTTTAGCTTAGCGGTGGTGACGTGAAGTCATGTGACCGTGCCGTAGTTCCTTTATAGCCCAACATTAGCCTCCTTTAGCTTAGCGATGGTGACGTGAAGTCATGTGACCGTGCCGTAGTTCCTTTATAGCCCAACATTAGCCTCCTTTAGCTTAGCGGTGGTGACGTGAAGTCATGTGACCGTGCTGTAGTTCCTTTATAGCTCAACATTAGCCTCCTTTAGCTTAGCGGTGGTGACGTGAAGTCATGTGACCGTGCTGTAGTTCCTTTATAGCCCAACATTAGCCTCCTTTAGCTTAGCGGTGGTGACGTGAAGTCATGTGACCGTGCTGTAGTTCCTTTATAGCCCAACATTAGCCTCCTTTAGCTTAGCGGTGGTGACGTGAAGTCATGTGACCGTGCTGTAGTTCCTTTATAGCCCAACATTAGCCTCCTTTAGCTTAGCGGTGGTGACGTGAAGTCATGTGACCGTGCTGTAGTTCCTTTATAGCCCAACATTAGCCTCCTTTAGCTTAGCGGTGGTGACGTGAAGTCATGTGACCGTGCTGTAGTTCCTTTATAGCCCAACATTAGCCTCCTTTAGCTTAGCGGTGGTGACGTGAAGTCATGTGACCGTGCTGTAGTTCCTTTATAGCCCAACATTAGCCACCTTTAGCTTAGCGGTGGTGACGTGAAGTCATGTGACCGTGCTGTAGTTCCTTTATAGCCCAACATTAGCCTCCTTTAGCTTAGCGGTGGTGACGTGAAGTCATGTGACCGTGCTGTAGTTCCTTTATAGCCCAACATTAGCCACCTTTAGCTTAGCGGTGGTGACGTGAAGTCATGTGACCGTGCTGTAGTTCCTTTATAGCCCAACATTAGCCTCCTTTAGCTTAGCGGTGGTGACGTGAAGTCATGTGACCTTGCTGTAGTTCCTTTATAGCCCAACATTAGCCGCCTTTAGCTTAGCGGTGGTGACGTGAAGTCATGTGACCGTGCTGTAGTTCCTTTATAGCCCAACATTAGCCTCCTTTAGCTTAGCGGTGGTGACGTGAAGTCATGTGACCGTGCTGTAGTTCCTTTATAGCCCAACATTAGCCACCTTTAGCTTAGCGGTGGTGACGTGAAGTCATGTGACCGTGCTGTAGTTCCTTTATAGCCCAACATTAGCCTCCTTTAGCTTAGCGGTGGTGACGTGAAGTCATGTGACCGTGCCGTAGTTCCTTTATAGCCCAACATTAGCCACCTTTAGCTTAGCGGTGTTGACGTGAAGTCATGTGACCGTGCTGTAGTTCCTTTATAGCCCAACATTAGCCTCCTTTAGCTTAGCGGTGGTGACGTGAAGTCATGTGACCGTGCTGTAGTTCCTTTATAGCCCAACATTAGCCGCCTTTAGCTTAGCGGTGGTGACGTGAAGTCATGTGACCGTGCTGTAGTTCCTTTATAGCCCAACATTAGCCTCCTTTAGCTTAGCGGTGGTGACGTGAAGTCATGTGACCGTGCTGTAGTTCCTTTATAGCCCAACATTAGCCACCTTTAGCTTAGCGGTGTTGACGTGAAGTCATGTGACCGTGCTGTAGTTAAAGTGGTGTTAATATGTGGAGATTATCCTGCTGAACTAAACGTGTCAGTATCATAAACCTTAACCTTGAGATTATTTTCTGCATAACCAAAAATCACATGGAGAAATCCTATTGAACCAGCGAGATGCTGCCTTCAGGAATTCATCATCCACTGTATTCCTCTGATATAAATCGAACAGCAGATAAATAACATCAATAATTACTCTGCAGGTGGTCGTCCACATCACGGATGAAAACGACTGCACGCCAGAGTTCCTGCACTCCATCTACACCAGGGACAACGTTCCTGAGAGCACACCGCCGGGAACCTCCCTGCTGCAAGGTAACACACACACACACACACACACACACACACACACAATCTGATCCCTTGAGCTGGTAATCTCTTTTACCCTGTGTCAGTGAAAGCAACACCAGCACATTGCACCTGGGGGTTTACTTTGCAGTGTGTGTGTGTGTGTGTGTGTGTGTGTGTGTGTGTGTGTGTGTGTGTGTGTGTGTGTGTGTGTGTGTGTGTGTGTGTGTGTGTGTGTGTGTGTGTGTGTGTGTGTGTGTGTGTGTGTGTGTGTGTGTGTGTGTGTGTGTGTGTGTGTGTGTGTGTGTGTGTGTGTGAGAGAGCCCCCTGTCGTAGCTGCTGGTGACTGGTTGACATCAAACAGTCCGACTTCAACGAGGCTTTGCTCTTATTAGTCTGACAGACAGCCACACACACACACACACACACACACACACACACACACACACACACACACACACACACACACACACACACACACACACACACCACACATATATATAAAACTATACATTCAACAGATTAATGTATTGATTAAACCACTGTTTTCGCTTCATCTCTGTCTTCCTCTTCTTCTTCTTCCTCCTCCTCCTCCTCCTCCTCCTCCTCCTCCTCCTCCTCCTCCTCCTCTTCCTCAGTTCTGGCTCGTGACTGTGACTCAGGGTTGAACTCTGATTTGTCGTACTTCGTTCACGGAGAAGACTTTGACATCACGTCGGGGGGCGTGGTCAGTCCCGCCCGTCGCCTTGACTACGAGCGACCCAATCACGTGTACGAGTTCGTTGTGATTGCCGTGGACGCGGGGTCGCCCCCCCGCACGGGCACCGCCTCCGTCCGCATCCGTGTCGCCAACAGCAACGACGAGGCGCCCGTCTTCTCCCAGAGCGCGTGAGACTTTTGTTGTTTTCACATTATATTGTTTTAATAATAATTATTATTAAATTTCAGTTTTTCTTATTTAAAAAAAAAAAGAATTATATTATTCTTTATTTTCAGTTTTTCTTACATTATTATGCATCTTTTCTGTAAATGTCTTGCAGTTTTCTTAATGGTTTACTTTACGCTTTTCTCCCCGGCATTTTTACTCAAATTCATTCAATTTCTTTCTTTATTCGTAATGCACTTTTTATTATTTTGCTGGTTAAGTCTTTTTCTCTATTTACAGTTATTCTCTACTTTTTTAGCATTTCTATTTTTTTAAACTTTTCTAACCAGTTGTTTTCCTTACTTTCATTTTTTAAATGTCCGTACGGTGTTCTCACGTCTATTCTTTGTTCTTCTTTGACTTTATATAATAACGACCACCATCCCTTTTCTTTCTGCCGGTCTCTCTCACAGTCTCTGCGAAGAAAGGTGGTTTTAATTCAGGATATATTCTTAATCTCCACCCGTCTCTCTCTCACCTTCTCGTCTTCACTTTGTCTCTCTCCTGTTCCCCCCCCCTCTCTCAGGTATAAGACGTTCCTCAGCGAGGACGCCGGGCCGGACACGCTCGTCGCCATCGTCCACGCCAACGACCCCGACGGAGACGCCGTCTCTTACGCCATCACCGGCGGCAACGAGGACAGCAACTTCCTGCTGGACAAACAGAAGGGTGAGGAACACCGTCATGCTTTATATAAACACACCATTTCTTACACTGCCAGGTACACTGCCATGTACACTGCCGGGTACACTGCCATGTACACTGCCGGGTACACTGCCAGGTACACTGCCATGTACACTGCCGGGAACACTGCCGGGTACACTGCCATGTACACTGCCGGGTACACTGCCGGGTACACTGCCATGTACACTGCCGGGTACACTGCCGGGTACACTGCCGGGAACACTGCCGGGAACACTGCCGGGTACACTGCCATGTACACTGCCGGGTACACTGCCGGGAACACTGCCGGGTACACTGCCATGTACACTGCCGGGAACACTGCCGGGAACACTGCCGGGTACACTGCCATGTACACTGCCGGGAACACTGCCGGGTACACTGCCATGTACACTGCCGGGTACACTGCCAGGTACACTGCCGGGTACACTGCCGGGTACACTGCCGGGTACACTGCCGGGTACACTGCCAGGTAGCCTGCCGGGTACACTGCCATGTACACTGCCGGGTACACTGCCATGTACACTGCCGGGTACACTGCCGGGTACACTGCCGGGTACACTGCCGGGTACACTGCCATGTACACTGCCGTGTACACTGCCGGGTACACTGCCGGGTACACTGCCGGGTACACTGCCGGGTACACTGCCGGGTAGCCTGCCGGGTACACTGCCAGGTACACTGCCAGGTACACTGCCGGGTACACTGCCGGGTACACTGCCGGGAACACTGCCGGGAACACTGCCGGGTACACTGCCATGTACACTGCCGGGTACACTGCCGGGAACACTGCCGGGTACACTGCCGGGAACACTGCCGGGTACACTGCCATGTACACTGCCGGGAACACTGCCGGGTACACTGCCATGTACACTGCCGGGTACACTGCCATGTACACTGCCGGGTACACTGCCGGGTACACTGCCGGGTACACTGCCATGTACACTGCCGGGTACACTGCCATGTACACTGCCGGGTACACTGCCGGGTACACTGCCGGGTACACTGCCATGTACACTGCCGGGTACACTGCCGGGTACACTGCCGGGTACACTGCCATGTACACTGCCGGGTACACTGCCATGTACACTGCCGGGTACACTGCCGGGTACACTGCCGGGTACACTGCCGGGTACACTGCCAGGTACACTGCCGGGTACACTGCCAGGTAGCCTGCCGGGTACACTGCCAGGTACACTGCCAGGTACACTGCCAGGTACACTGCCGGGTACACTGCCAGGTAGCCTGCCGGGTACACTGCCAGGTACACTGCCATGTACACTGCCGGGTACACTGCCATGTACACTGCCGGGTACACTGCCGGGTACACTGCCGGGTACACTGCCGGGTACACTGCCATGTACACTGCCGGGTACACTGCCAGGTAGCCTGCCAGGTACACTGCCAGGTACACTGCCAGGTACACTGCCAGGTACACAGGTACGGTGGCCGACAGGAGCAAAGAGCGGCCCAAAACCTGAGTTTATTAAAAAGAAGGGATTTGGATCTACAAAACGTTGGTTCGTGTCGCAACACTTGCCTCGAGTCTCTCTAAGCTCTGGAATGACAGCGACTCCAGGCATCTCAAATCAAAATGAACAACCGGTAAAAGCACTAATGCATCTGGCTGGGTAAAAACAACTGATGCGAAGAAGGAAAAGATGAAAAAGCAAATGTTGTGGGTTTGAATTTGGAGACAATCCTGCAATCAACATTGTTCATGTTTATAAAGTATATTTGATAAGGATTTGTATGGAAGAGGATAGAGGCCACACGTACAATGAAGGAGATCAGGGGCCTGCACTACGAAGCTGGTTCAACAGACCCTGGATATGTCTGAGTTACCCGGCTTACCTAATCCAAAACAAACGTGCTCTCGCTAAGCGGTCCTACGACGCTCAACTCGGTAACTCAAGCCAGGGTTTCTCTGTTCGACTGAGTGCGCGTTCACATGAAAGGGGCGGGGCTAGCAACATTTGACCAATCACAAACATGGAGAAGCGCACTGACAGCGCAGCGTCATACTTCCTGAATGAAAAGTGAACTATAATATTAGACATATGAAGAAGTTAAACTTTAAACATCCATGACTTAAACACTTGATCAGGATCAAAGCCTCAGAGCTGCACCTGCAAGGTGAATACAGCTGGAGCAGAACACGTGTTTGAATGCGTACATTAACAGGTTTATGATATCACTGCCCGTCTAAAACACGATCTGACTTTCATTACATTTGTCTCGAGTGTTTCGTCAACTTAACGTGTTGCTTAAAATAATACTTCTCATCCAGTCTGTGACACTGTGAGTGTTGCACGGCCAGATACGGCTCAGCTGACTCAGATCAGGAGATATATGATACATTATGAAGTGATGTGCCGCGGACTCAGGCCCGGTTCCAGAACAAAATGACTCAGGGTGCATCTGAGATTAGAGAGGGTGCAGTGGTAAAGTGCTATTTTTATAAGTGGGGAGTGGACCTAACACCCTAGTGGTCCTCATCTCCTCTAGGAGGGTCCTCACCTCCTGTAGGGGGGTCCGGGGGCATGCTCCCCCGGGAAGATTTTCTTTAAAATATTGAAGTTAAAAGCATCAATCTGGTGCACTTTGAGAGCAAAATGAAGAGATCTATGGATCTATGTGCTCTTTGCTTGATCATGCCTTCCCAGTCCCTTATCACGTAGCCTATAAGAGCATGGCGCCAGTTGTTGCAGCCAGTTGTGGTGAAGGCATCTGACTTACTTGAACCAAAATGTCTTCATGCATAGCAGAAGATGGCATCTTTTTTACATGAATATTCAGCCAATCTCTGTTTTGAAACCATGAGCTGCAAAATGAGTAGCCTACAGGCGAGTTGGGCACTTTTTTAAATATACCTGGGCAGGCTCTGTTTTGCCGAGGTCCTCTGGCACTTGCGGGCCGCTGAGGGGTGGCGGTGTTTTGGGCAACGAAGACCGCTGCGGCTGCTCCGCCTCCGTGGGTGAGGCGGGCAAAGCCGGCGAGTCGGGCGTTAGTGTTCACGACAGTGGCCGCGGGTAACGTAATGTCCCCATGATCTGAACTGTTATTACCTGCAGTAGATGCTGCTGGAGATAAGGGCTGGTTGTTTTAACCATTTTCTGATGTCCATCATCACTGACACTGAGCTTTGTAAGAACCTTGCAGATGACGAACGCGCAGCGGCACAGGTCACACGCACCTGACATAATAACGTTACTAACCCTTTAAATTGACCAAATAAATGCAGCAATGTTATTTAACCACAATTCCAATTTATTTTATTTCAACTAAATTCTTCTTCTTAATATTCTTCTTCTTATTATTACTATTATTATTATTATTATTATTATTATTATTATTATTATTATTATTATATATGTAATATCTTTCACTTTTTTTTTTTTTCACTTTTCATTTTTTTTTTCTTTCACTTTTCACTTTTCAAATGAGGGTGCATAACCACTCAACTGAGGGTGCAATGCACCCTTATGCACCCCCGTAGAACCGGGCCTGCGCGGACTGTACTTAATGTACTCTGATCCGGTTACTTATGTTGTGGCAGATATTTAAGTAAGCTTTCTTAACGCTAATGTTATAATAGTCAGATTGCTCTGAAGATGGAGGTGATATTCTATTAATGTTCACGTTCACACAGTCGCTGATTTTTGCCGGCCGTCTTTCTGTATTTCCTTTCTCCTGTAATATGACTTGATCGCTTTAAACTCCGCCCACTGAGCTCTGATTGGTCAGCAGGCGGTGTTTTCACTGAGTTGAGCTCTTAGCCTGCAACCTAACCTGCTCCGGGGCAGGCTAGCCGCTCAGCATAAGTTACCATGGAGATCGTAAGACCGGAAACCCAGAGTTTTCCCTGAAGTTACCTCGCTAAGCAAAAATCCGGCTTCGTAGTACAGGCCTCTGGGGACACTAAAGAGTGACGCACACAGCTGGGAGACCAGGGGACACTAAAGAGTGACGCACACAGCTGGAGACCAGGGGACACTAAAGAGTGACGCACACAGCTGGGAGACCAGGGGACACTAAAGAGTGACGCACACAGCTGGGAGACCAGGGGACACTAAAGAGTGACGCACACAGCTGGGAGACCAGGGGACACTAAAGAGTGACGCACACAGCTGGGAGACCAGGGGACACTAAAGAGTGACGCACACAGCTGGAGACCAGGGGACACTAAAGAGTGACGCACACAGCTGGGAGACCAGGGGACACTAAAGAGTGACGCACACAGCTGGGAGACCAGGGGACACTAAAGAGTGACGCACACAGCTGGAGACCAGGGGACACTAAAGAGTGACGCACACAGCTGGGAGACCAGGGGACACTAAAGAGTGACGCACACAGCTGGAGACCAGGGGACACTAAAGAGTGACGCACACAGCTGGGAGACCAGGGGACACTAAAGAGTGACGCACACAGCTGGGAGACCAGGGGACACTAAAGAGTGACGCACACAGCTGGAGACCAGGGGACACTAAAGAGTGACGCACACAGCTGGGAGACCAGGGTGTGTGTGTGTGTGTGTTTCTCTGATATGCTAATGAGGAAGAGATTGTTAGCGCGGAAAAATTGTGACATTTGTTTTCGTCCTGAGAAGGAATAATGCGAGGTTTACTGATATGTGTGCCGACAGTCTCTGTGAAGATGTGTGTGTGTGTGTGTGTGTGTGTGTGTGTGTGTGTGTGTGTGTGTGTGTGTGTGTGTGTGTGTGTGTGTGTGTGTGTGTGTGTGTGTGTGTGTGTGTGTGTGTGTGTGTGTGTGTGTGTGTGTGTGTGTGTGTGTGTGTGTGTGTGTGGTTATTCGAGTGTGTGGGAGGAAGAGAAACCCCCTCTGGAGGGAACACGGGATTTCAGCCGTTGCAGACCATTTACATGCACTAAACATTCACACCACATGTATTTGTGCGGACTGGATAAAATAACAAAACTAGGGCTGTCAAGTTAACGCGTTAATAAATTAACGCCACTAATTATTTTAACGCGATTAACGCAAGTGTATTTTTTTTCCTCGGCCGCCCCGTAGTTTCAGAGCATCGAGTTTAAAATACCATCTACAAGCTGATGCTGACAGCCCGCTCCTGCCGCCCGCTTGTGGCAGACCACGCTCACCGGCAGGCACCGACTGGCCATCGGGAGGACCGGGAGGGTGTGTGTGTGTGTGTGTGTGTGTGTGTGTGTGTGTGTGTGTGTGTGTGTGTGTGTGTGTGTGTGTGTGTGTGTGTGTGTGTGTGTGTGTGTGTGTGTGTGTGTGTGTGTGTGTGTGTGTGTGTGTGTGTGTGTGTGTGTGTGTGTGTGTGTGTGTGTGTCAGCACACTCATGATTGCAGCGTCCAGGCAGCTCCCGTTCGAGCATATGCCTTGAGTTGCACACAGCTCCAACGATCTCACACACACACACACACACACACACACACACACACACACACACACACACACACACACACACACACACACACCCCATTTGTATTGTATGAGAGGTTCCAGGTCGTTGTGTTTAATATTCATGAGAATATTTGTAATGTTCAAATGATAATAAACATTAGCATAAAGCATGTTTGTCCACTCATATGTTGATAAGAGTATTAAAAACTTGAAAAATATTCCTCTGAGGTACATTTAGAACAGATCAAAAAATGTGCGATTAATTTGCGATTAACTATTTTAATCGACTGACAGCCCTAAACAAAACACAAACTAAACGGTGAACTCTTTAACAATTGTATAACACGAGTATTGAACGTGTAGTTCAGACTTTCTAAAGGAAAAGCATCAAAGCAATTTGTCTCTTTTTCCTAAATAATGTCAAAATCCAAGTGAACCACTTTTTAGAGAACAAGCGTTATTCTGCAGGTTGTTTGTTTTTAACATTCGTTATAACCCGCTGCTCTGAGGTGTTTTCTTTCCTCTTCATTTGATATTAGCTGAAGCAGATTCTGGGCTGTCCTCTGGCAGCAGGAGACTCTGATGCCGTGAACACAGAAGCGATTTCAACCAAATGTTATTTCAAAGCAAAGTAAAACACCAACAGACAGACTTACTGTTATATTTACCGGCGTGGTTAACGTGTCGAAAGCGGAACTAGCTGCAAGGTTGGGAAATAAGTTTAGAGTGGAATACATTTTAATAAAGCACTTTATTAAAACGTGTGTGTGTGTGTGTGTGTGTGTGTGTGTGTGTGTGTGTGTGTGTGTGTGTCCAGGCATCATTAAGCTGCGGAGGAGCCCCCCCCCAAGGCTCCGGGGTCCGCAGTACGTCCTCAACATCACGGCCACGGACGACAACGCGTCGGGGGGGCCGTTCCCTCTGAGCAGCTCGGCGCAGGTCATCGTAGGGATCAACGACATCAACAACAACAAGCCGCTGTTCCAGGAGGTGAGATCAGATCCAAAGGCTTTATTTTAATATTCACTGGGTGGAGCAGGGAGGTCGTATTTCTGTAGTGGGACCCTGAAGGCAGCATCTCCCTGGTGCAATGGGATTTTGTCAAACAAACATTTATGATAGTTACCCGTTTAGTTCAGCGGGATAATCTCCACATATTTACACTTTATGATTTCTGAGGTAAAAAGCTAATGTTGGGCTATAAAGGAACTACAGCACGGTCACATGACTTCACGTCACCACCGCTAAGCTAAAGGTGGCTAATGTTGGGCTATAAAGGAACTACAGCACGGTCACATGACTTCACGTCACCACCGCTAAGCTAAAGGTGGCTAATGTTGGGCTATAAAGGAACTACAGCACGGTCACATGACTTCACGTCACCACCGCTAAGCTAAAGGAGGCTAATGTTGGGCTATAAAGGAACTACAGCACGGTCACATGACTTCACGTCACCACCGCTAAGCTAAAGGCGGCTAATGTTGGGCTATAAAGGAACTACAGCACGGTCACATGACTTCACGTCACCACCGCTAAGCTAAAGGCGGCTAATGTTGGGCTATAAAGGAACTACAGCACGGTTACATGACTTCACGTCACCACCGCTAAGCTAAAGGTGGCTAATGTTGGACTATAAAGGAACTACAGCACGGTCACATGACTTCACGTCACCACCGCTAAGCTAAAGGTGGCTAATGTTGGGCTATAAAGGAACTACAGCACGGTCACATGACTTCACGTCACCACCGCTAAGCTAAAGGAGGCTAATGTTGGGCTATAAAGGAACTACAGCACGGTCACATGACTTCACGTCACCACCGCTAAGCTAAAGGTGGCTAATGTTGGGCTATAAAGGAACACAAAAGTATTTTCTTACTCAATATCTTACCCTAAGCCTATCCCTTTTATTTTAAATTGTATATAAAGGAACTACAGCACGGTCACATGACTTCACGTCACCTTGCAGTTTATTGTGGTTTTGCTCTGATTGTGTCGTTTGTTCCCTCAGTGTCCGAACTACAGTCTGAACGCGGTGGTTCTGGAGAACCAGCCTCCGGGGACTCTGGTTCTGCGGGTCCAGGCCCACGACGCCGACATGGGGGTCAACGGAGAGGTGAAGTACGGCATCATGAACAGAGACGGGGTGTCGTCCGGCTTCGACATCGACCCTGACACCGGTAAGTTCCACAGATAATAACTGAAAAGATAAGAAGTACTTTTTGATCACAATTTGGGATTTCTTTGCGTTGCAGCAGCATAAAAAGACAAGGCATTGTGCATTAGAGAAATGAAAAGTAATAAACAATCCAAAATGTAAACGTCTCAAATAGAAATAAAATAGCTTTAAAAAAGTAAAAAATGTGGAATTTACAAATTGACGGTAACAAAATATAAGCAGGATATTACATATACATGAATTGTGCAAGGAATGGATTATTAAATATTAGATTGAATATTAGGACTTCATGAACACTGTTTAACATGTAAATTATTATTATTATCTGCCCTCTTAGTTTGGGAATTTGAACCACTGACCTGTAGTCTAGCTTCTACCACACTTCATTCCATATGCTACACTTCATTTATTTCGTAAATGCTGCTGCTGCTACTTTTCTACCCAAATGTATACTTTGTAGATTGTAATAACCTTTCTTTATATATAATATTTATATTTCTTTATGTGTGTCTCTTTCTGTACTTCTGCTGTAACAAAGTAAATGGCCCCGTGTGGGACTGATAAAGGCCTTGTGATTGTGACCTGGTGTGCTTCAGGTGTGATCGTCACCACGGCCAGCTTCGACCGGGAGCTCCAGAGGGAGCACATGCTGTCGGTGACGGCCACCGATCAGGCCGAGGAGCCGCTCATCGGGATCTGCCAGATCACCGTGCTCATCGGAGACGAGAACGACAACGACCCCAAGTTTGAAAACAGCCGCTACCAGTGTGAGTTTCTGCTTAGTCATGATAACATTACTGTAACCATAGTGACTTTCTGCTTAGTCATGAGAGATTCCTGTTTTGTTTAGGTGCTGGATACCAGCTTAGCGGTGGTGACGTGAAGTCATGTGACCGTGCTGTAGTTCCTTTATAGCCCAACATTAGCCTCCTTTAGCTTAGCGGTGGTGACGTGAAGTCATGTGACCGTGCTGTAGTTCCTTTATAGCCCAACATTAGCCTCCTTTAGCTTAGCGGTGGTGACGTGAAGTCATGTGACCGTGCTGTAGTTCCTTTATAGCCCAACATTAGCCTCCTTTAGCTTAGCGGTGGTGACGTGAAGTCATGTGACCGTGCTGTAGTTCCTTTATAGCCCAACATTAGCCTCCTTTAGCTTAGCGGTGGTGACGTGAAGTCATGTGACCGTGCTGTAGTTCCTTTATAGCCCAACATTAGCCTCCTTTAGCTTAGCGGTGGTGACGTGAAGTCATGTGACCGTGCTGTAGTTCCTTTATAGCCCAACATTAGCCTCCTTTAGCTTAGCGGTGGTGACGTGAAGTCATGTGACCGTGCTGTAGTTCCCTTTATAGCCCAACATTAGCCTCCTTTAGCTTAGCGGTGGTGACGTGAAGTCATGTGATCGTGCTGTGTTCCTTTATAGCCCAACATTAGCCTCCTTTAGCTTAGCGGTGGTGACGTGAAGTCATGTGACCGTGCTGTAGTTCCTTTATAGCCCAACATTAGCCTCCTTTATCTTAGCGGTGGTGACGGAAGTCATGTGACCGTGCTGTAGTTCCTTTATAGCCCAACATTAGCCTCCTTTAGCTTAGCGGTGGTGAAGTGAAGTCATGTGGACCGGTGCTGTAGTTCCTTTATAGCCCAACATTAGCTCCTTTAGCTTAGCGGTGGTGACGTGAGTCATGTGACCGTGCTGTAGTTCCTTTATAGCCCAACATTAGCTCCTTTAGCTTAGCGGTGGTGAAGTGAAGTCATGTGACCGTGCTGTAGTTCCTTTATAGCCCAACATTAGCCTCCTTTAGCTTTAGCGGTGGTGACGTGAAGTCATGTGACCGTGCTGTAGTTCCTTATAGCCCAACATTAGCCTCCTTAGCTTAGCGGTGGTGACGTGAAGTCATGTGACCGTGCTGTTAGTTCCTTTATAGCCCAACATTAGCCTCTTTATCGTACGGTGGTGACTGTGAAGTCTGTGTGTGTGTGTGTGTGTGTGTGTGTGTGTGTGTGTGTGTGTGTGTGTGTGTGTGTGTGTGTGTGTGTGTGTGTGTGTGTGTGTGTGTGTGTGTGTGTGTGTGTGTGTGTGTGTGTGTGTGTGTGTGTGTGTGTGTGTGTGTGTGTGTGTGTGAAACAGGTGAAATGTGGCAGCCTTGTGTTTGTGTTTGTCCTCCTCTATCAATCTGCCCCCTGGTAATCCTGGAAAGCTCTTAGCCTGATGAAATATTCTCCGCCGGCCCCCTGGGGCTCTCTTTGTTTACTATGTGTGCAAATGTGTGTTTTGATAAGCGTGGTGTCAGAAGTTCTCCTCGTCAGATTAGAGAGACGCACACAGCGCCTCATTAACTATTCAACAGCAGATTGAAATGTTTCTGGGACATGCATTCAATTACCACTGTGTGTGTGTGTGTGTGTGTGTGTGTGTGTGTGTGTGTGTGTGTGTGTGTGTGTGTGTGTGTGTGTGTGTGTGTGTGTGTGTGTGTGTGTGTGTGTGTGTGTGTGTGTGTGTGTGTGTGTGTGTGTGTGTGTGTGTGTGTGTGTGTGTGTGTGTGTGTGTGTTCAATTGGATTTGAGTGACAGTTTTCTGATTGTCTTATATAGAAAGAAAGAAAGAAATAAAGGATAATATTAATGTTGATTCAAAATATGGCAAAGCTGCGGAACAGGAAACTCCTCACCGGGGAAATGTATGGGACTATAATATCATAACTTTGGCAACTTTCATAAAAAGCATTCCTCAGACCGTGGAGCAGAGCGTATTTCATACAGCAGTGTAAATATTAAATGTGTCATGTTGCTTCATCTTAACTTATTATATATTATTGGAATAATTACAGCATGGTTTTATTTTGACTTGAATTCTAATACTATGATGCTAGTCGGAGTCCTTGGTGTTAATCATAAGTTATGAGCGTTTTAATTAAAACTCAAGAATCTTTTTTATCTAGATTATCTTTTTGCCATGATCCTTAGACAACATAGAATATAAATAATTACATTATGCATTATTATAATATTATATATATGATTAGTTTTGATTTGATTTATTCCAGTTGTACTATTTATTACATTCATCATAAGCGGACCTTATATACAAATATATAATTACTAAATAATATATAATAATACAATTAATAAATAAGATTAGGGTATTGTTACTTTGTTTTTTACAATAGCCCAAACATTTTCTTGTGCTTGTTTGGACTACAATAAAGGAATGTTGCTTTTGCTCGGCATAAATACACAACTTGCAAAGTGTTTCCTTTTCCTCCAAAGACGTGTTAACCCCTGTGTGTGTGTGTGTGTGTGTGTGTGTGTGTGTGTGTGTGTGTGTGTGTGTGTGTGTGTGTGTGTGTGTGTGTGTGTGTGTGTGGTGTGTGTGTGTGTGTGTGTGTGTGTGTGTGTGTGTGTGTGTGTGTGTGTGTGTGTGTGTGTGTGTGTGTGTGTGTGTGTGTGTGTGTGTCACGATGATGATTCAGTGTGTATTCAGAGCATCACTAAAGGACTTCGTTAAGCCCCTGTCACACTGTCCCGAAATTGACACCCGATGGACACACGAATATGGAATTGTGAATTTCGCACGAAGATGGCCCCGAACCACACGAAGGCAACATTTACATTACATTTAAGACGTACGACTGCAACGAAAGTAACAAAAAAAATTATGTTACAGTACTATGATACTGTACTGATATTTTCAGACTCTATTCTTTACTTTCTCCGTCTTTATATGTAGAATATATTACGTTTTCTCCGTCATGTTATTGTTTCCATAGCAACAACAACTTCCTGTCAACTCGCCTTCAAAATAATATATTATATCCTTTTCAGTTTCACAGAACACAAATTGGGTTATTTACATGATATGTTTACATGATTTTGTTGTGCAATAAAGCAACCCGATGGACACACGATAAAGGAAATGTTCAAATTCGGCTGTGATCGTAGCGACATCGGGCCGTTCGTGAGGGCATCTGAAGCCATCGTGTGACCACCGTGGTAAATTTGGTTTTATATTGGACGTTGGATATTCGACACATTCGGAAAATCTATTTAACACTGGCTTCGATGGACGATTTTTTGTCAAACCAACTTCGATGTGTTAATACAAGGCCCGCCTATATAACACAAAGCTTTTTTTTTCAAAAAACCCACCTTTTGATTTTATACTATTTTTTTGTGTTAAAAAATGCTATAAATCTATTATGCGGCTTGGCCTTTTCACCTACCCATGTCAAAACACCTCAGGTAGCACATCTCGATCATGGGTTTGGGGTGCTCAGTGTGTGCGCATGCTCAGTAGTGCTAGGTAGCAAAATTCGACCAAGTACCCCTGACAGGTAGCATTGTGTTGATACAGGCTCTTTGAGCACATTTTCAGATTTGATTTTGTTTGACAGCCCTTATATTGGAATCTTAACATTTTTTAAGGTGATTAGGCTACATGGAATTCTTTAAATGACTTACAATAGCTAAATATACATCTTCACACAAAACAACCAAAGGTTGACACAGGCAATAGTAATGAAAGTTACTTTTTTTAATTATTATGTAAGCATTTTCAAGGATATGCCAACAGAAAGGCACCTCAGGACGACAATAATTCGGATATTACTAAATCGCTTCCATATAATATAAGGACTTCAGAAATAGTAGGCAAGAGGATATTTGTAACTGACAGTTGAAAACACTGTCACACACACCATGCTGCTCGCTGAGCGTCTGACTGTAGCCGCCGCACATCTGATGATCATGTGCCGCACAAACACACATAACAACCCGAATGTGTAGAAATGAACTTTAAACCAGCAGCGTTAGCAGCCGTTATAGCAGGGCCATTGTTAGCCGCTACGGCACTCAGGGCCGGCCCTCGGCATAGGCAGTATAGGCAAATGCTAAGGGCGCATCAACCCATAGGGGGCGCCGGAAAAAAAAAAAATATATATATATTTTTTTTTTATTTCATAACAACACAATTTCCCGATTTACATCTTATTATCTTATACTAACAGAACTACGCCTATATTGCGTACAGCGCCCATAAACTATGGCACACCCCCCCTCAAAATAAAGTTGAATTGCCCCAGCCCAAGGTTTATGTGAAATTGTTCTTTTTTTTAAATAATGGTTTTAGTGTGCAATTATAGGTTTTAATTTTGTATTTGTATTCATTTAAAATAAATCAAACGTACACAGCTTCTGTGTGCTTTTATTAACATTGGAATTTACTGTGTAAGCGGCCACGGGGGAGAGCTTTAGAGAGCTCTCTCCTGAAAGACTGAGCGGCTCTGATAGCCTCAGCTCAGTGAGGTAAAGCCACACCTCTATATGATCATTATAGTTATAAAAAATAAGAGAACAGGTGAAAAACAGGTATAAAATACTGGCAGTACAAAAAAGTTGTTATTAATAAACAAGAATACAGTTTGAAAGGGGAGTGATTTGTAAAATATCCATAAAGGAAAATAAAATCTGCTTCCAGTTCTGTTTCATCTGGGTGTTGAGAGATGTATCCACAGATCTCCTAATGTTGCTCTCAAAGTGCACCAGATTGATGCTTTTAAACTTCAATATTAAAAAAAATGGTCTCCCCGGGGTGCATGCCCTCGGACCCCCCTAGAGGAGGTGAGGTCCCCTCCCCCACTTAAATCATGTTCAAATGGATAGGAAACTAAATACAGTTGCACACATCTTGTGTCCATATCTTTGTTTTTGTGGTCATGCCACAACCATGCACGTGCGAACCATAGTGAGTGTCTGCATTTTGGGGGGGGGGGGGGCCAGCTAAAATCTTGCCTAGGGCGGCAAATTGGTCAGAGCCGGCCCTGACGGCACTGATAGTATAAGTACTGTTACTTATGTACTGATAGTATCAGTCCTGTTACTTATGTACTGATAGTATCAGTCCTGTTACTTGTGTACTGATAGTATCAGTCCTGTTACTTATGTACTGATAGTATCAGTCCTGTTACTTGTGTACTGATAGTATCAGTCCTGTTACTTATGCACTGATAGTATCAGTCCTGTTACTTATGTACTGATAGTATCAGTCCTGTTACTTATGTACTGATAGTATCAGTCCTTTTATTTGCAATGATGGCAAAACTCATAACCACGTTGTTTCGTGTGTCAATGCTGACACTTCGGTAAACGTGCATTTCTTTGACTGCAAAGACGACAAACTAAAATGTAGTAATTTAGTAATGTAAAAATAATGAATACATCAATTAGATAACTGATTTATGTCTAAAACACATTCCTAACAGCGAGATATATATATGTTTATAAAAGAAGTTGGATTGGACCTTATTTCCGGCTGCTAACCAAAGACCCTGTCAGCCACTTCCTGTTTACATCATGTGACGCTGTGCCTCTCGCATGGATGTTTCACAGAGAGGCGAAGTCCCGCCCTTCTGCTTCCGCCCCATGGGACCTTATTTCGGAAACATTAGAGGCTTGTTTGAGACTAGCAAGACCTGCGCAGTTGCGATCAACGTCTTGCTCGTGCGTTGCATGATGGTTAGTCATTTTGTCCGACTTGCTCTGGAGGCTCGCCCACATGAGACTTTGAAATCTCGCGGGACAAAGACGCCCGCAGCCTTGAGAGCGAGGCGAGGCGAGTTGGCGCAGTTGCTCTCCACGAGCTGCGGAAGCGAAATGCTTGATGGGAAACGGCTCGCTGGTATCTCGAGCTGAGCGCTCATTGGTGGGTTTTACCACGTGCTGCTGATGAAGCTCTCCCATTGGCTGGCAAAAGTTTGTTGTTGTTTTGTGTCAGTTTTACGTCGCCACATCCATTCCCATTTTTCATCATTGTTCCACAATGTTTATCATCATGAAATTAATATCTATATATTTTATACTATACTGCTTACCGTTTTCATACTTTATATATCTTAGCATATTCATACACACTGTTCATACTGCTCTCAGGCTGATATCTAGTGTATTCATACACACTGTTCATACTGCTCTCAGGCTGATATCTAGTGTATTCATACACACTGTTCATACTGCTCTCAGGCTGATATCTAGTGTATTAATACACACTGTTCATACTGCTCTCAGGCTGATATCTAGTGTATTCATACACACTGTTCATACTGCTCTCAGGCTGATATCTAGTGTATTCATACACACTGTTCATACTGCTCTCAGGCTGATATCTAGTGTATTCATACACACTGTTCATACTGCTCTCAGGCTGATATCTAGTGTATTCATACACACTGTTCATACTGCTCTCAGGCTGATATCTAGTGTATTCATACACACTGTTCATACTGCTCTCAGGCTGATATCTAGTGTATTCATACACACTGTTCATACTGCTCTCAGGCTGATATCTAGTGTATTAATACACACTGTTCATACTGCTCTCAGGCTGATATCTAGTGTATTAATACACACTGTTCATACTGCTCTCAGGCTGATATCTAGTGTATTCATACACACTGTTCATACTGCTCTCAGGCTGATATCTAGTGTATTAATACACACTGTTCATACCGCTCTCAGGCTGATATCTAGTGTATTAATACACACTGTTCATACTGCTCTCAGGCTGATATCTAGTGTATTAATACACACTGTTCATACTGCTCTCAGGCTGATATCTAGTGTATTAATACACACTGTTCATACTGCTCACAGGCTGATATCTAGTGTATTAATACACACTGTTCATACTGCTCACAGGCTGATATCTAGTGTATTAATACACACTGTTCATACTGCTCACAGGCTGATATCTAGTGTATTAATACACACTGTTCATACTGCTCACAGGCTGATATCTAGTGTATTAATACACACTGTTCATACTGCTCCAGGCTGATATCTAGTGTATTCATACACACTGTTCATACTGCTCACAGGCTGATATCTAGTGTATTAATACACACTGTTCATACTGCTCACAGGCTGATATCTAGTGTATTAATACACACTGTTCATACTGCTCTCAGGCTGATATCTAGTGTATTAATACACACTGTTCATACTGCTCTCAGGCTGATATCTAGTGTATTCATACACACTGTTCATACTGCTCACAGGCTGATATCTAGTGTATTAATACACACTGTTCATACTGCTCACAGGCTGATATCTAGTGTATTAATACACACTGTTCATACTGCTCTCAGGCTGATATCTAGTGTATTAATACACACTGTTCATACTGCTCACAGGCTGATATCTAGTGTATTAATACACACTGTTCATACTGCTCACAGGCTGATATCTAGTGTATTAATACACACTGTTCATACTGCTCACAGGCTGATATCTAGTGTATTCATACACACTGTTCATACTGCTCTCAGGCTGATATCTAGTGTATTAATACACACTGTTCATACTGCTCTCAGGCTGATATCTAGTGTATTCATACACACTGTTCATACTGCTCACAGGCTGATATCTAGTGTATTAATACACACTGTTCATACTGCTCACAGGCTGATATCTAGTGTATTCATACACACTGTTCATACTGCTCACAGGCTGATATCTAGTGTATTAATACACACTGTTCATACTGCTCTCAGGCTGATATCTAGTGTATTAATACACACTGTTCATACTGCTCACAGGCTGATATCTAGTGTATTAATACACACTGTTCATACTGCTCACAGGCTGATATCTAGTGTATTAATACACACTGTTCATACTGCTCACAGGCTGATATCTAGTGTATTAATACACACTGTTCATACTGCTCACAGGCTGATATCTAGTGTATTAATACACACTGTTCATACCGCTCTCAGGCTGATATCTAGTGTATTCATACACACTGTTCATACTGCTCACAGGCTGATATCTAGTGTATTAATACACACTGTTCATACTGCTCTCAGGCTGATATCTAGTGTATTAATACACACTGTTCATACTGCTCTCAGGCTGATATCTAGTGTATTAATACACACTGTTCATACTGCTCTCAGGCTGATATCTAGTGTATTAATACACACTGTTCATACTGCTCACAGGCTGATATCTAGTGTATTAATACACACTGTTCATACTGCTCTCAGGCTGATATCTAGTGTATTAATACACACTGTTCATACTGCTCTCAGGCTGATATCTAGTGTATTCATACACACTGTTCATACTGCTCTCAGGCTGATATCTAGTGTATTAATACACACTGTTCATACTGCTCTCAGGCTGATATCTAGTGTATTAATACACACTGTTCATACTGCTCTCAGGCTGATATCTAGTGTATTAATACACACTGTTCATACTGCTCTCAGGCTGATATCTAGTGTATTAATACACACTGTTCATACTGCTCTCAGGCTGATATCTAGTGTATTCATACACACTGTGCATACTGCTCTCAGGCTGATATCTAGTGTATTCATACACACTGTTCATACTGCTCACAGGCTGATATCTAGTGTATTAATACACACTGTTCATACTGCTCACAGGCTGATATCTAGTGTATTCATACACACTGTTCATACTGCTCTCAGGCTGATATCTAGTGTATTAATACACACTGTTCATACTGCTCTCAGGCTGATATCTAGTGTATTAATACACACTGTTCATACTGCTCACAGGCTGATATCTAGTGTATTAATACACACTGTTCATACTGCTCACAGGCTGATATCTAGTGTATTAATACACACTGTTCATACTGCTCTCAGGCTGATATCTAGTGTATTAATACACACTGTTCATACTGCTCTCAGGCTGATATCTAGTGTATTAATACACACTGTTCATACTGCTCACAGGCTGATATCTAGTGTATTCATACACACTGTTCATACTGCTCACAGGCTGATATCTAGCGTATTAATACACACTGTTCATACTGCTCTCAGGCTGATATCTAGTGTATTAATACACACTGTTCATACTGCTCTCAGGCTGATATCTAGTGTATTCATACACACTGTTCATACTGCTCTCAGGCTGATATCTAGTGTATTAATACACACTGTTCATACTGCTCTCAGGCTGATATCTAGTGTATTAATACACACTGTTCATACTGCTCACAGGCTGATATCTAGTGTATTAATACACACTGTTCATACTGCTCTCAGGCTGATATCTAGTGTATTAATACACACTGTTCATACTGCTCTCAGGCTGATATCTAGTGTATTAATACACACTGTTTATTCATCATTCTATATGTTATTCTGTAGGTTGTGTACATTACTTTCCACTTCGCTGCTTGTTGCACCTGAGAAGCTAAACTGCATTTCGTTGTCTCAGTACCTGTAATATGTGCAATAACAATAAAGTTTCTCTTTAAGTCTTTAAGCGCTTTGAGCACCTGTAAAAGTGCTCTAATAAAAAATGTAATGCATTTATTATAAGAACTGGATACAGCCGGGAGGCGGGGTCTCCTTTGAGAGCTGCTCATTGGCTCATGAGGTCAAAATGGCCCAACTTTTGAGAGACACAGATCATGCCTAGCTGTCAGAGCAGAAGTGCCCGTATGTGCGCGTATGTGCGCTCACAGAGCATGCACCCCTTTTTTATAGTCTTTTATTATTATTATCATTATTTCCTTGATTTTATGTTATTTATTTTAGATTTTATTGATCTGTGTGAATCTTTGCTGTACTATTTTTCACGCTTACCCTGTTGCTGCTTTTGTACAACTGAATTTCCCCTCGGGGAATAATAAAGGTTCATCTTATCTTATCTTATCTTAAGCCCCGCCTCCTGTCATAGCCCCGCCCCCGGTAGTGTATTTTACAACTATATAAGAATCTAAGGATTCTAATAAGGGCAATACAATAGTTCATACTGGGTACCCTCTGATTTACAGACGTCTCTTTCTCCATGTTAGCCGATGGGGGAAAGTCTTTCTGGGCCCAGTGACGTCACGGACTGATACGGAGGTTGTAGTACCGCCGTTTGGCCACAACGAATATTTTTCTTCAGAGTCCGACGCACTTCCCGGGGGCTTGGCCTGTCCTGTCAGACTTCCTGTTTACATCATGTGACGCTGTGCCTCTCTTCTCAGACTTCCTACGGGAGGACACTCCGGTAGGAACTAGTTTTCTGCGGGCGGCGGCGCACGATGACGACCAGGGGAGCAACGCGGCCATCACCTACTCCCTGACCAATCAGAAGCCGGCGTACTTGCACATCAACCCCAGCACCGGCTGGATCTACGTCAACCACCCCATCTCTCAGGTCAGACACACACCAAGACTCAAGGTTGTTATGGTCATGTGTACATAGCTACAGATACGTCAATGGAACCCTGAGGGCACAGGCTCCTCCCACAGAGCAACACAACAACACAGATGCAACAGTAAATACAAATAAAATAGTCAAACACTGAAATAATACGATAGAAAGGCAGACTTTCTTACATTGACTGAGCAGGTTATCTGTTGGGAGCTGTATTATTATTATGACCAGCTGCAGGAATGTAAAAGTTCTGAAAAGCTCAGAATGCTCAAAGTCTCAAACCCCAGATGTTTTAGATGAGTTAGAAGAAACCCAAACATAAATCAACTTATATAATAATATAATAATATATTCACGCCTGTATCTGCCGCTCC
>NW_027262745.1:0-23912 GCF_902827115.2 Pseudochaenichthys georgianus | reverse complement strand
TGAGTGAAAGTAGAAGTACTCAGGTCTGGTACTTGAGTGAAAGTAGAAGTACTCAGATCTGGTACTTGAGTGAAAGTAGAAGTACTCAGGTCTGGTACTTGAGTGAACGTAGAAGTACTCAGATCTGGTACTTGAGTGGAAGTAGAAGTACTCAGATCTGGTACTTGAGTGAAAGTAGAAGTACTCAGGTCTGCACTTGAGTGAAAGTAGAAGTACTCAGGTCTGGTACTTGAGTAAAAGTAGATGTACTCAGGTCTGTACTTGAGTGAAAGTAGAAGTACTCAGGTCTGTACTTGAGTGAAAGTAGAAGTACTCAGGTCTGTACTTGAGTGAAAGTAGAAGTACTCAGGTCTGGTACTTGAGTGAAAGGAGAAGTACTCAGGTCTGTACTTGAGTGAAAGGACAAGTACTCAGGTCTGGTACTTGAGTGAAAGTAGAAGTACTCAGGTCTATACTTGAGTGAAAGTAGAAGTACTCAGGTCTGTACCTGAGTGAAAGGAGAAGTACTCAGGTATGTACTTGAGTGAAAGGAGAAGTACTCAGGTCTGTACTTGAGTGAAAGGACAAGTACTCAGGTCTGGTACTTGAGTGACAGTAGAAGTACTCAGGTCTGGTACTTGAGTGAAAGGAGAAGTACTCAGGTCTGTACTTGAGTGAAAGGAGAAGTACTCAGGTCTGTACTTGAGTGAAAGTAGAAGTACTCAGGTCTGTACCTGAGTGAAAGGAGAAGTACTCAGGTCTGTACTTGAGTGAAAGGAGAAGTACTCAGGTCTGTACTTGAGTGAAAGGAGAAGTACTCAGGTCTGTACCTGAGTGAAAGGAGAAGTACTCAGGTCTGTACTTGAGTGAAAGGAGAAGTACTCAGATCTGGTACTTGAGTGAAAGTAGAAGTACTCAGGTCTGGTACTTGAGTGAAAGTAGAATTACTCAGATCTGGTACTTGAGTGAAAGTAGAAGTACTCAGATCTGGTACTTGAGTGAAAGTAGAAGTACTCAGGTCTGGTACTTGAGTGAAAGTAGAAGTACTCAGATCTGGTACTTGAGTGAAAGTAGAATTACTCAGATCTGGTACTTGAGTGAAAGTAGAAGTACTCATGTCTGGTACTTGAGTGAAAGGAGAAGTACTCAGATCTGGTACTTGAGTGAAAGTAGAAGTACTCAGATCTGGTACTTGAGTGAAAGTAGAAGTACTCAGGTCTGGTACTTGAGTGAAAGTAGAAGTACTCAGGTCTGGTACTTGAGTGAAAGTAGAAGTACTCAGGTCTGGTACTTGAGTGAAAGTAGAAGTACTCAGGTCTGGTACTTGAGTGAAAGTAGAAGTACTCAGGTCTGGTACTTGAGTGAAAGTAGAAGTACTCAGGTCTGAGGACCCTAACCCACCTGAGAACAGTCAGTACAGACAACCGGTCTCACGGCATGTCGTGTTATCGTCAGGACATTTCATCTATTGCTTCGTGTTCTCCAGCACGACTTTCCCTTTCTCTCGTCTCACACAGAACGATTTTAAAAGCAATGTATTTCTATTGGTCGTGTGCTTCGTGCCCGCAGCTCGTCTTTCTGTCCGTCGGAAGCTGTGTGGTTCATAAAAACATGTTCTCACTCGATATCAAGCCACAGTTATTGCTTTTATTTTAAATCGTATAATGTCGGACTTTTGTTTCCGTCTGTGAGGAAAAGAAATGGCTCAGGAACTGAATTTCTAAATAAGCGGAAACAGACGTAATAATAATAATAATAATAATAATAATAATAATAATAATAATAATAATAATAATAATAATAATAATAATAATAATAGCAATAGCTTGGATTTATACAGCGCCTTTCAAGGGACCCAAGTAGTAGGGCAAAAACAAACATCACAAAACAAGTCAGACAGAACAACAGATCGATTCGGGGCCGAAAGCCTTGGCAGACAGACGGGACTTGAGGGTCCTTTGAAGGCGTCCAGTGTGGGGATGTTGCGAATCTCCGCAGGGAGAGCGTTCCAGAGGGGGGGGGGCTGCCTCGCTGAAGGCTCTGTCCCTGTCAGGGACCCAGCAGTAAGGAAACAGGACACAGAGTGGTTTAAATATACTAGGGTTTTTATTTACCCCAAAGGAAACAAGAACATCATAAAATAACTCGGCCGATAAAAGAGGTCAACAGAAAAGACCTCACAGGCGCATACAGGTGTTACCTCAACAAGCTGACCAATGAAAAACCAAGGAACCTCCAGGGGCTTGATAGTACACAAAGGACACTGCCAAGTCCCCCTTTGACATGGAAGCAGCTGGTTTGTCCCAATCTGTCCCAATCGGCTCCTTGCAGTACTTATGAGCCCTCAGCGCTCGGCCACGCCCTTTGCTGAACCAGGAAGTAACCTCCCCCAATGGACACGGGAACTCAAGAGACAAAGAATGTAATTAATACAAACAAATACTTGTGTTTTCGCTGTGCTAAAATGTTTGAAGTAATGTCAGATTACAATCAAATAAAGAGTTTACCATCTGGAGCGAATGCGTGGTGTTCGTTGGCATGTGTTATTGTGGCTGCACTGAAGCAGAGCTGCTGGAGACGAGGCTGCCGTGGAGTTCACCCCGTGTGGCTGCGGCCGTCTCTGTCCCCGAAGGGTCGCAGTTTGGTGCGGGGGTGGGAAGCAGGCCAGAGTCTGAGGACCGCAGGTTCCGGGGTGGGGCGTGTGGGTGAAGGACGTCCGATAGGTACGTAGGCATTTCGAGCGATTACCCAAGATCCTCAGTTATGGTTTAAGCTCGCTGATTGGATGGTTTAGCCGCAATGCATGTTGGGATTTAGTGTTTATATGATATGAAATCGGAAATTTAAAAAATAAAATAAAAATAATACTTTATTCCGAGTGCTCTTGCTTTTCTCTTTGGAAGTCATCACATAACGGCATTGTAATACACGGTTCGGCTGCATTACATATTACAGAGCTGCCGTAGTTCGCTATGTATAGAGCCCTGATGAGAAGACTTCTGGACAGACAGGAGAACTGCCGCCAAAACTGAACACGTGACGTGGATCATAAATATATCAGCAATTAAACAACATTTTCAATTTCTCTTCACACAATACGTCTCCTTGCAGTATCAACACTAATTCGGCTGACTTTTACATTTGATCTAATTCACAGATAGGTTATATTTACACCATAACGGTGCACAGCTGATAGAAAAGGACTGTAGTTTTTAAAGTAGTTTTTAAAGATATTACTGATTTTCTTTGAATGGAAGAATGTAAATACTGAGTCTGAAATAGTTTAGCAATACGCTGTAGAATGATGTGAAAGCATGAATAAAACTACACATCTTCAGGTGTTGTACATACATAAGTGTCCTACACTAATAATACAAAGTCATTATGGCTGTGTGTGCCTTGTGTGCACCTCCTAGTGGTTAAAGCACGTTATTGAATTATTGTTTTTATGTGTTATATTTGATGACAAAAATATTAAGAGTACATATACTTCCATAGGGGGAAAGTAGAAGGTCTGTGATAGAAATATAGAATATAAAAAATCAAGAAGATACTGTAAGTGATCTCTACAATAAAACAGTTTAGTGCCGGATGTACAAAGATATTAATATGAGGAGGTGCAAAACAGACAAACAAATTAACCTTTATTTAAACATTAAATAATACTTTAGGTTAAGGTCTTCTTTCAAATAAGAGAAAAGCTTTGGGGGTATCTATCTACAGATACATATTAAGCCTGACAAAGTACTTCACGTCTAATGTATTGCTTTCCTGCAATGTTAACTATGTTGAAGCACTTATTTTAACTGATATTATACACATTATTATACTCTTATGTAGATAGAATAAGAAATGTGCAGAATATGTTTAATGGTGGAGGTACACACATTGATACATGTCTTGTAATGCGCTGCTGAGGAACCTGTGACCCAAGTGTTTCATTCATTGCATAACTACACCGTAGTTGTGTAAATGATATGTCAATAAAGCTTTGAACATCTTGAAATCTTGAAAGGGATGTGAAACATAGCCATGATATACAGTCTTTAATTAACTATTAGTAGAGAATAACGGGTAATGAATATACTTTATTACTCGAGTAGAATTACAAAGTATCAATGAGCTGTCATGTGGGTATATATTAATGCTATATATTAACGCTGCCCATTATGGACACAAGTGATTCTCACCCATATAGTAATTACATGTTTTAAATGTGTACACACCAATGTGTTTCCTGTCGCCTAAACCTCCAGGGCTGTACACAGTTTAATACTGGCAACTTCTAATTGAGGGAAAAAGGAAAACGTTCAGTCGAGACGTCTCATAGAACATGTTGCGAAACACAATAGCCAGCATGTGTAGTTCTGGGGGGCGTTCGATTCCAGTTTTGGAAAGTCTGCCGTGGTTTCGTTCCATTTCAAACAGCTGTTTGACGCTCTGCGTAACCTTACGGGGAATGTAGTCCTAAACGATAGCTGGGGATTATGGGTAGTGTAGTGTCTTTGGCCATCCTAAACTCAGAAATGTTTTTCGGATTTCATATCACATTAACACCATATCCCTACATGCATTGCGGCTAAAAACATCCAATCACCGAGCTTCAAGCTGAGGATCTTGGGTAATCAGTTCAGTGGCTGTGTATCGCAACGATGCTACGTCTGTTTCCGGTTATTTTTATTTTGAAATTCAGTTCCTGACGGATGCCAAAAAAGCCAGAGATTATGGAATTAAGTAAATGAAAGCAAGGATAACTGTGTGTTATTGGTGAGTAAATAACAGAAAGTTATTTAGAAAAGAATAACAAAGTAGAAGGAAAAAAAGATTAAAAATCACAGATGTCAGTATCCTGAGGCTCTGAGCCATTTCTTTTCCTCACTGACGACAACAAAAGTCTGACATTATAGGATTTAAAATAAAAACAAGAATCGTGGCTTGATGTTGAGTAAGAACATGTTTTTATGAACCCCACAGCTTCCGGTCTTCCACGACCCGACCGGAGAAAAAGACGAACCATACTACCAATAGAAATACATTGCTTTTAAAATCGTTCTGTGTGACACGAAAAAAAGAGGTAAATCGTGTTGGTGAACACGAATCAATAGATTACATGTCGTGACGATAACACGACGTGCCGGGAGACCGGGTTGGTGCAGAACGGTGAGTGTTTCAGAGCGGGACACAGGGAGATCGAACCCTTCTCCTTCTCAGGGTCATCGTTCATCGTCAGCGCACTGACGACTGTAAAGCAGTCGTTTTCATTTCAATGCATTTCTTTAGTTTTTGCAGCAAAAGCCAAAATAAAGAAGAGTTTCCAGAAAGTGGACGGGGTTGGCTTCTCGTCTCGTGGTTTTAAGGTCAGCGGACCCCCGGAGGAGAAGCTGCAGTCAGACGGCTCTGAGAGCACAGAGAGTTTCACGTTACGGTTTTTATACACAAAAGTATTTCTGAGGTTTTATCCGGAAACCCCCGAACGCTTGAATTCCTCGAATGTTTCCAAAGTGCTGATTCTCTGTCTGTGACTTCAGATGAAGACCAGGAGCCCCTCCCCACGCCCCTCTGAGAGGGGTTACAAAGAACTCAATGGAGCTCTAGAGGAGATTCAGGTGATAAGGGGGGGGGGGGGGGGGTACCTTGTTGCTGATTGGCTAACACAAGACAACACATCGTGATGACATCATCAAGTGGCCAAAATCTGATATTGGGGTGGATACTGGGGGGTATTTTGGGGGTATTTTGGAGGGATATTGGGGGGGATATTGGGGGATGTTTTGGGGGGATTTTGGGGGGGATATTGGGGGGGATATTGGGGGATGTTTTGGGGGGATATTGGGGGGGATATTGGGGTGGATATTGGGGTGGATACTGGGGGATGTTTTGGGGGGATTTTGGAGGGATATTGGGGGGGATATTGGGGGATGTTTTGGGGGGATTTTGGGGGGGATATTGGGGTGGATATTGGGGGTTGTTTTGGGGGGATTTTGGGGGGATATTGGGGTCTGCAGGGATCACACTCCAACGCCTCTGGAGGTCACAAAGGGTCTGGAACAAAACTCCCATCTGGAGGAACCTCTGACATGAGGGGGGGCAGAATATCAGGTAACACTCGGTGTGTTTGGTGTGGACTCCGGTGTGAGCGTGTGTGGAGGTGATGGGATCCTGAAACTCTCCCTCTAAACTTTCATCTGCCATAAATCCTGCCTTGTCTTTTGGAGATTGATGTATTTGTATGCACGGTACTTCAGGGTACATAATAACGACGACTAACTGTGTTTATTGCATCTTACCTGCTTTAAACCGGGGTGCAGACTTATCAATACTCATGTTAGGTAGTTAGCGTAAGGGTTTGTTTTTCCACAAAAGTGGATTTTTCTTTTTGGACTTCTGAGAAAAATTATATTTTTCGAATCACTTCTGGTCAAATCTCAAAATAAATGTGGCCCTAATATCCTTCTGTCTTCATAGCTTGTTGTATCGATGTTTGTTGTTTGGGATCATGTTTCTTATTGTTTCTATAACATCACGTCTGGGCCTAAAGGCTCCCTCGTTCTTACCTGCCTGTTAGCATTACAGCATGTCCTGCTACGATGAAGCCTCTGGTATCAAAGCATTATAAATGCATTCAGACATTCAGGTTCTGATGGTCCTTCTGACTCCTTGCTTGGTTTAGCTTGGTTTTGTTTCTGTATTAAACTTGAAGTCTTGTGAGTGAGATGTATTTTAAATATGTCCTGTTTAGATAGACGACGTGAGTAGCAACACTATCTTCTACCTCTCGCAAGTTGGACACACTAAACCCAATAAATGCTCAACTCGATACCTAAAACCAGGAAATGAGGAGAGGGATCGAAGTCGCCCAAGAAATAACAGAAAACAAGAAACAGCGAAAGATCAACCAGGAGTGACGGAAAACTCGAAGCAAGAAAACAACGGACACGAGGACGAAGAAGCTAAAGTGACGGAGACGGGCCACTCCGAAACACTGCGAGCCAGGCTGGCGACTATCTCCAAAGAAACAAAAGAACTCAAACAGGAGCTGCCACTCAAACACATTTTAAAGACGAACTAAAAAGTGAAATGAAGGACATCGCTAATCTTCGGGAGGAAATAGAGCGAAAGTCTACAGAGAATAACGGTGAACTACAGACGCATATTCTGATCACGACTATGCAACCGCAGTGGTCCAGAAAAGAAAGTCATATCTGGGCATCAAGAAGGTTGAAGGACAAAGGAATGCGTTTCCAGACACCACTCGCTAAAATACGCATTTATTGGGAAGCCGGAGTGAAGACCGATGACGACGCCATAGACGCCGCCAGGGACGAGAGGGAGAGGGGACTCGAGACGGAGGTACCAGGCGGAGCCGCCGCACCTGTGGAGGAGAGGAGGGCGCAACCGGTCTGGCAACGAGTCAGGGGAAGGAAGGAAGACACGACTCAGCGCGCCGAGCGAGAGAAGTGCGTAGGACTGTTTTGCTTGAATAACTTTCATTGAGGATTGAAGGAATATACAGGCTTTTCTTTGTATTGTATCGGATACCAACGGAGAGAGGTAGGCCAGTGTTAATGTTGGACATGCCTCGACAGCACGTAACCCCACGAGTTGGGTATAGTCTCACGTCTAGAGAGGGGCCCTCGTACGAGAGGATTTCCCCTGCAGCCACAAAGGGGAGTTGGGGATGTTTGAACCCCAGGGTTGGAAGTCTTCTTTGTTTTATGTTTGTGTGTTTTGTTAACGACTGTTTAGCCCAGAGCTCCGAGGGAGCATACCAGAAGAACAACATACCCATACCCATACATGGTTAACACGAAGACACTGTCGCTCAATGTGAACGGTCTTAACATGCCAAGGAAGAGAGAAAAGGTTATGACAAAGTTGAAAAAGGAAAATGTGGAAATGATATTCCTCCAAGAGACTCATTAACATATTTGGAAAGAGATGTGGTTACAGACACTCATATCACAGCTCCTATAAAGAAGCTCACAGAAGGAGAGTTGCAACGTTAATATGAAACTAAATCCAATGTGATTATGAAAAGGAGATCAGGGACAAGGAAGGAAGGAAGGAAGGAAGGAAGGAAGGAAGGAAGGAACATTATAGTGAAGGGCAGAATAGAAAGTGAACCTCTGACATTGATAAATGTTTATGCCCCTCCTGAAAGCGATACATATCTTTTTAAATCTTTGTTTGATTTTATAGCTGCTGAATCTTAATCTGTGGGGAGATTTCAATGTGGTGTTGAACCATCATATCGACACGACTAGTCTCAAAAGAACCACATGGCAGTTATCTCGATGTGTAAACTTGTCATTGGGTGAGATGGGGATGATTGACACATGGAGAGAGTTCCGCCTACAGAAGGGATTACACTCAGTATTCAGCAGCACATACAGTCCATACCAGGATAGATTACTTTCTTATGAATAATAAGATATATACAGAGTGAAGGAATGTCGGATAGGAGGGGCAGACCTGTCACACCATAACCCATTATCTTTAGAAATGTGTCTTAGTAGTAGGAGAGGAAGTACAGTCTGGAGACTTAATGTAGGACTATTAAACTGAACAGAGATGATTAGGATGAAGGCAGAAATGCAGAGATATGTAGAAGAGAACCACCATGGAGCAGTCGACCCAACAGGGGAGGTTGATAGTGGAAACAGCATCTATGAAAAGGATTAAAGCAGAAACATTTGGAAAGTGTACGGAAACACGAAGAGAATTGGAGAGGGACCATCCGACTGCGGAGGACGCAGTGGTGTTGGGTCGGATAGAGTTGGTGAAGGCAGAGGTACATCCTCTGTTACTGGATGAAGGCGAGAAAAGGAACAGATATATGAAACAAGCTATTATGAAACGGCCGACATTAGAGACCTTACAAACGAGTTATCATGCATACCAGAACATAGAGGGAACATATTTCTGAGGTACTACAAAGATGTATATTCACAGCCTCCATCTGCAACAGAAGAAGAAATTAGAACCTTTCTAAGTCCACTGGATTTACCTTCAATTGGCCGTTTACAAAATGATACATGAACAGCTGATATTACATTAGAAGAGGTTATAGATGCAATAAATACGAGTCTCCGGGTAGCGATGGATGCGCTGCAGGATGGTGTCAGCTGGTTGGAGATGAAATGGCACCGTTACTCCTCGCATCCTTCAATTGGACTCCAAAATAATAAGATGCCGCCATCATGGACTGAAGCAATCATATCCGTCTCTCCGACCGGGAAGGGATCAGGACCTCTGGGAGCTATCGGCCTATTTCGATATTAAATGTAGACTACAACATCTAGACAACCATTATTTCTAAACGATTGAGCACCTTCATCGACGATTGAATAGAAGAACCAAACAGGGCTTATGAGGGAACGCCAGAGCCAGGACAGTATCAGCACTCAGGAGGACACTGCATACCTATTTGTATGCTTTCACTGTCTGTCCATGGCCTTTATGTGCCTTGTATTTATTCTTATGTGTGCTTTTTTTATCTATTCGTGTAATATTATATTTTATTATAATGTTATGTTCATTGTGAAGCACTTTGGCAAACCCTCTGTTTTTAAACTGTGCTATACAAATAAAGTGGATTGGATTGGATTGGATTGCATACCGTAGAACAAGCAAAAAGGACAGAACAAGACACTTCATTGGTGAGCAGAGACGCAGAGACGCAGAGAAGCTTTCGATCGGTGAAGTGGGCTTTTTGTATGCAGTGTTCGAACGACTAGGATTCAATAATAAATCAATACAATGCATAAAAACACTGTCAACGCCCGACTGCTGGAATTACAATACATGGAGACTTATCTGAAAGACTTGGCTCACAGAGATCGACTGGACAAGCTTGCCGCCTGTCACCAGCTGTGTTGGCCGATGCATCGAGCCTCTCGCTCAAGCTCTCCGCCAGACAGAGGGAATCACAGGAGTGGTGGTGAACACGAGCTATTTGCTGAGGACGCAGTGGCATTCCTCGAGCAACCAAATGCATCGCTCCAGTACTGATGAGGCTGCTCGAACCACATGGCCATCTCTCAGGGTATTAGATGAATGTCTCAAACACACTTCTCTTAACTGCACTCCATCAACAGAGATCAAAGAATTGTTTCATTTTAATTGGAATGTAAAGAAAATGAAATATTTGGGGATTGACATCACTAAAGGAACATCTAAACTATTCAAAGCAAATTATGGATCAATGAGGAGATTCAAAAAGACATGGACGGACGGTCTGCTCTCACTCAGGGTGAATATATTACCACGCCTCTATACCGATTCCAGTCCCTAGCAATACCTGTGGCTCAAGATCAATTCTCAACTTGGGATCGGATAATATCTAGGTTTATTTGGGAGGTAAAAAACCCAGAGTCAGATATACAACCCTCAAAAGGATAAAGGGTATGGGCCTCCCGAGTCTGAAAGGACACTTCCTAGCTGCCCACTGGAGACACAGTTTGCTGTAAACCAGATGATACAGCTAAGTGGAAGGAAGCGGAAAGAGCATTTGGGGAATACCCTATTCAGAGTATTATAGGAGATAAGGACACACACACAATCATATGGATCGATTATATTATTCACGCCGGAGGTATGGTTTGAAATAGTAAACATTCACAAAATACAAGAAGACATAAATATATGAAATGGGTAGCATTCGACAGTAGCTTTGAACTAGCAAGACGAGACGAATGTTTCAGACGGCGGGTGAGCGAGGGAATCACGGCATGGTGCACTTTGGAGAAGAAGGGGAACGAGAGTTTTCAGGATATGAAAGATAAATACGCTTTAGGGAAACACGACTTCTTTAGAGATCTACAGCTGAGGGATCATTATCGAAGACACACAGGGGACGCCCTCCAAGGACGCGGATGAAGTGATTCAGACTGTAATCAATTCGTATGGAGGAAAACAAATCAGGAATATATCTGTATCTGTACTATATTGAGCACTAACAACGAACACATATTCAACCACATAAAAAAGAACAATGGGAATCAGAATTCAACACGAAAGTTGAAAATAATGAATGGCAAAAGATGTGGAGAATACACCGATCATCCGCCAGCTCGAGTTCTCTTGGAAAAATCGGATCCGGTTTTTTACAACACCCAAAGTGAAAAGCAGATACTCAAAGTCACCCTGCTGGAGGAATGTGGAACAGCAGGAGCAGACCATTCACATGTCTTTTGGAAATGTCACAAAGTAACAACGTTTTGGTGAATGGTTCATAAAGTAGTACAAAAGTGTTGTTGATCGCCGGCAAGAAAGCCTTCACAAGGAAATGGGGGCAAGTGGATATCCCGACCCGAGGACAACGGATTGAGATAGTAGAGGAAATCTACATAATGAAAAACTGACACATCGGTTGAGACTACCAAACACGGAAGACCAGTGGAAAGCATGGACATTACGTAGAGAAGAAGACAAACACATTGGACAAGATATCCAGGAAACCATTGAGATGTAAACTCCCGCTCTTTTGGACAGTCTTTTTGAGTTGCGCCTCAACATATGGATGCAAATTGAAATTGTATTTTCGAATGTCAAAGTTAAATGACATTACGTTTGGAATTCAGTGCAATTATTTTCAATAAAAACAAATTATAAAATAAATATATATGTCCTGTTTAGACACGTGTACTTAAACTGTTTGTGAATCAATTGCAATATCCTTACAGGTCGTAAACGTGTCTTTTATCTGGCGTCGTTAATAGCAGCGGTTGCACGGGAGCAGCTGTGGGGAAAGAAGGGAGAAGTCATTTGGCTTTAATTACAGAAAAGTCCTGAGAGCCAGGCAGAGAGGAAGAGGAGCTGAGAGAGGAGCTGTAGGAGAGATGAGAGGAGATACAGGAGCTGCTTCGTCTCCTCTGACCCCAGACGGCATGTTTTATGAGGTTAATGCTTATTGTGCAGTAGTTCACCTCAACCAAGACGAATACGAATAAAACCCTTATTCCGTGATTCATCTCAGAGGGACGGTTCACAGGGAGGACGGACCGTTTGAAGGAAGCGTGGGGAAGTCATGTCAAGTCTCTCACATTTCTGTATCATACTTCGTCATACTCTTATTCAACTTTCAGTGGACAACAAGTCTTTGTCAGACCCTTATCACTGTTCACCTCTGCCGGCAGTAGGATAGCTATTGCTACGGTGTGGAGCTACAGCCAACATGCGATTACTTTATTCAGAAGGCGGATATTAGAGGCATTACGTTGATGTTTGGAGCTGCTGCTGAATACGAGCGTCTGCTTAAATACAACAACAACAAGTCCAATCATACATGGTTCAATTATAATTCACATTTTAATAACCAGAGCCACAAAGTTGGCCACAGCTAGTCGATAGCTAACATTAGCTTCCTAGCTTGTTAGATAGCTAGCTAAGCTAAGCGAGCTACCTAGATAACATTTGCCAGCTAAATAGCTGACGTTAGGATTCCAAAGCAGTCTCACGGCATTTCGTGATATAGTCACGAAATGTAATCTCTTGATTCATGTTCACGATTTCTCATTTCTTTCGTGTCACACAGAACGATTTAAAAAGCATTGTAAACAATAACAAATTACAGATGTCAGTATTCTGAGGCTCTGAGCGATTTATTTTCCTCGCGGATGGCAAAAAAAGTCCGACATTATAAAATTTAAAATAAAGGGCTAGGGTAAGATATTGAGTAAGAAGATGTTTTTATGAACCACACAGCTTCCGGTCTTCCACGACCCGACCGGACAGAAAGACGAGCTGCAGGCACGAAACATCCTACCAATAGAAATACATTGCTTTTAAAATCGTTCTGTGTGACACGAGAAAAAGGGGAAAGTCGTGATGGTGAACATGAATCAATAGATTACATGTCCTGACGATAACACGACGTGCCAGTAGACCGGGTTGAACATTCGCTACCTAGCTTGTTAGATCGGTAGCTAAGCTAAGCCAGCGACCTGGCTAACGTTAGCCAGCTAAAGGTTGATAGCATCAGTCAATACAAACTGTTGTTCTGTTGAATATTTGAAGATATCATCTGGTTTTTGTTGTTATTGTTAACTTCAGTACGATATCCGAGTCTTTCTGACGGCACTGTATTCTCGAATATCGGTTTTAAAACATCAAACATCAGTAAAATGTAACCTTTAACATTCAACAGAAGTAGAGTATTCGTTTTTGAAAAATATCTCAGTCATAAACTAAAAGAAAACTTGACTGCAGGCTCTCAGTAATAAAGCTGTAGTGAGAGTGTGAGTCTGGTGTAGTGTTCCCTCCCTGCTGGTCTGGGACCAGTGGAGGCTGAGCGTGTGAATGTTAGCTGGAGCTGCCCTCAACAGATGCAGAGGATTAGAGGCTCCCCAAACACTCGTTACTCAGTGATTGATTCCTGTGTAATTAGACAGGGCGCTGATCGCCGCTTCACTAAAATACGCATCACGCTGCGGAAACACAGAAACCCACGTTTACTTTTAGCTCTGGGGAATTCCTGGTGGTTTCTGAGCCGGGTCACTTCCTGCTAAACTCTGCTCAGGGCGGAGAGGTGGAACGACTGGAGGAGTACACATCTCTGAAGATAACACTCAGCCGGAGAGGGCACGAGTACACCCATCCTGTACTCAAGTAGAAGTACACACATCCTGTACTCAAGCAGAAGTACACACATCCTGTACTCAAGCAGAAGTACACACATCCTTTACTCAAGCAGACGTACACACATCCTGTACTCAAGCAGAAGTACACACATCCTTTACTCAAGCAGACGTACACACATCCTGTACTCAAGCAGAAGTACACACATCCTTTACTCAAGCAGAAGTACACACATCCTTTACTCAAGCAGAAGTACACACATCCTGTACTCAAGCAGAAGTACAAACATCCTGTACTCAAGCAGAAGTACACACATCCTGTACTCAAGCAGAAGTACACACATCCTGTACTCAAGCAGAAGTACACACATCCTATACTCAAGCAGAAGTACACACATCCTGTACTCAAGCAGAAGTACACACATCCTGTACTCAAGCAGAAGTAAACACATCCTGTGCTCAAGTAGAAGTACACACATCCTTTACTCAAGTAGAAGTACACACATCCTTTACTCAAGCAGAAGTACATACATCCTGTACTCAAGCAGAAGTACACACATCCTGTACTCAAGCAGAAGTACACACATCCTTTACTCAAGTAGAAGTACACACATCCTTTACTCAAGTAGAAGTACACACATCCTTTACTCAAGTAGAAGTACAGATACTCGTGTTTAAAATACTCTGGTGAAAGTAGAAGTACTGACTAAACTTCTTTACTCAAGTGAAAGTAAAGAGCTTTGAAGTGTCCTTCAGTAGAAAGTACCCATAACTAGCAGCTGTTTGAAAGAGTACCTGACCTCCCTTTATATTAATAGAACAATAATGTCATTGTTAGCTAATGAATGTTTCCATGGTGACCAACGGCAACATGACAACGTTTCCATTGGTCCCTCTTCTTTAGAGAAGACCAGGAAGTGATGGATACACGGATCGTGTTCCAACCAATAGGCACGCAGTGACTCTAAAGAATAATGACCACGCACCAACACACATTCAGACTAAAGGAACCAGCTGTTTGGAGAATGAGAGAAGTAGAAAGTACAAGTATTTGAGTTCAACATGAGAGAAGTAGAAAGTACAGGTATTTGAGTTCAACATGAGAGAAGTAGAAAGTACAGGTATTTGAGTTCAACATGTAAGAAGTAGAAAGTACAGGTATTTGAGTTCAACATGTGAGAAGTAGAAAGTACAGGTATTTGAGTTCAACATGAGAGAAGTAGAAAGTACAGGTATTTGAGTTCAACATGAGAGAAGTAGAAAGTACAGGTATTTGAGTTCAACATGAGAGAAGTAGAAAGTACAGGTATTTGAGTTCAACATGAGAGAAGTAGAAAGTACAGGTATTTGAGTTCAACATGTGAGAAGTAGAAAGTACAGGTATTTGAGTTCAACATGAGAGAAGTAGAAAGTACAGGTATTTGAGTTCAACATGAGAGAAGTAGAAAGTACAGGTATTTGAGTTCAACATGAGAGAAGTAGAAAGTACAGGTATTTGAGTTCAACATGAGAGAAGTAGAAAGTACAGGTATTTGAGTTCAACATGAGAGAAGTAGAAAGTACAGGTATTTGAGTTCAACATGAGAGAAGTAGAAAGTACAGGTATTTGAGTTCAACATGTGAGAAGTAGAAAGTACAGGTATTTGAGTTCAACATGAGAGAAGTAGAAAGTACAGGTATTTGAGTTCAACATGTAGAGAAGTAGAAAGTACAGGTATTTGAGTTCAACATGTAGAGAAGTAGAAAGTACAGGTATTTGAGTTCAACATGTAAGAAGTAGAAAGTACAGGTATTTGAGTTCAACATGTGAAGAAGTAGAAAGTACAGGTATTTGAGTTCAACATGAGAGAAGTAGAAAGTACAGGTATTTGAGTTCAACATGTAGAGAAGTAGAAAGTACAGGTATTTGAGTTCAACATGTAGAGAAGTAGAAAGTACAGGTATTTGAGTTCAACATGTAGAGAAGTAGAAAGTACAGGTATTTGAGTTCAACATGTAGAGAAGTAGAAAGTACAGGTATTTGGGTTCAACATGTAGAGAAGTAGAAAGTACAGGTATTTGGGTTCAACATGTAGAAGTAGAAAGTACAGGTATTTGAGTTCAACATGTAAGAAGTAGAAAGTACAGGTATTTGAGTTCAACATGTAAGAAGTAGAAAGTACAGGTATTTGAGGTTCAACATGTAAGAAGTAGAAAGTACAGGTATTTGAGTTCAACATGTAAGAAGTAGAAAGTACAGGTATTTGGGTTCAACATGTAAGAAGTAGAAAGTACAGGTATTTGAGTTCAACATGTAAGAAGTAGAAAGTACAGGTATTTGGGTTCAACATGTAAGAAGTAGAAAGTACAGGTATTTGAGTTCAACATGTAAGAAGTAGAAAGTACAGGTATTTGAGTTCAACATGTAAGAAGTAGAAAGTACAGGTATTTGAGTTCAACATGTAAGAAGTAGAAAGTACAGGTATTTGAGTTCAACATGTAAGAAGTAGAAAGTACAGGTATTTGTGTTCAACATGTAAGAAGTAGAAAGTACAGGTATTTGAGTTCAACATGTAAGAAGTAGAAAGTACAGGTATTTGAGTTCAACATGTAAGAAGTAGAAAGTACAGGTATTTGAGTTCAACATGTAAGAAGTAGAAAGTACATGTATTTGAGTTCAACATGTGAGAAGTAGAAAGTACAGGTATTTGGGTTCAACATGTAAGAAGTAGAAAGTACATGTATTTGAGTTCAACATGTAAGAAGTAGAAAGTACAGGTATTTGAGTTCAACATGTAAGAAGTAGAAAGTACAGGTATTTGAGTTCAACATGTAAGAAGTAGAAAGTACAGGTATTTGAGTTCAACATGTAAGAAGTAGAAAGTACAGGTATTTGTGTTCAACATGTGAGAAGTAGAAAGTACAGGTATTTGGGTTCAACATGTAAGAAGTAGAAAGTACAGGTATTTGTGTTCAACATGTGAGAAGTAGAAAGTACAGGTATTTGGGTTCAACATGTAAGAAGTAGAAAGTACAGGTATTTGGGTTCAACATGTAAGAAGTAGAAAGTACAGGTATTTGGGTTCAACATGTAAGAAGTAGAAAGTACAGGTATTTGAGTTCAACATGTAAGAAGTAGAAAGTACAGGTATTTGGGTTCAACATGTAAGAAGTAGAAAGTACAGGTATTTGTGTTCAACATGTAAGAAGTAGAAAGTACAGGTATTTGAGTTCAACATGTGAGAAGTAGAAAGTACAGGTATTTGTGTTCAACATGTGAGAAGTAGAAAGTACAGGTATTTGAGTTCAACATGTAAGAAGTAGAAAGTACAGGTATTTGAGTTCAACATGTGAGAAGTAGAAAGTACAGGTATTTGAGTTCAACATGTGAGAAGTAGAAAGTACAGGTATTTGAGTTCAACATGTAAGAAGTAGAAAGTACAGGTATTTGTGTTCAACATGTAAGAAGTAGAAAGTACAGGTATTTCAGTTCAACATGTAAGAAGTAGAAAGTACAGGTATTTGTGTTCAACATGTAAGAAGTAGAAAGTACAGGTATTTGTGTTCAACATGTGAGAAGTAGAAAGTACAGGTATTTGAGTTCAACATGTGAGAAGTAGAAAGTACAGGTATTTGAGTTCAACATGTAAGAAGTAGAAAGTACAGGTATTTGGGTTCAACATGTGAGAAGTAGAAAGTACAGGTATTTGGGTTCAACATGTAAGAAGTAGAAAGTACAGGTATTTGGGTTCAACATGTAAGAAGTAGAAAGTACAGGTATTTGTGTTCAACATGTAAGAAGTAGAAAGTACAGGTATTTGTGTTCAACATGTAAGAAGTAGAAAGTACAGGTATTTCAGTTCAACATGTAAGAAGTAGAAAGTACAGGTATTTGTGTTCAACATGTAAGAAGTAGAAAGTACAGGTATTTCAGTTCAAAATGTGAGAAGTAGAAAGTACATGTATTTGGGTTCAATATGTAAGAAGTATAAAGTACAGGTATTTGTGTTCAACATGTGAGAAGTAGAAAGTACAGGTATTTGTGTTCAACATTTAAGAATTAGAAAGTACAGGTATTTGTGTTCAACATGTAAGAAGTAGAAAGTACAGGTATTTGAGTTCAACATGTGAGAAGTAGAAAGTACAGGTATTTGTGTTCAACATGTGAGAAGTATAAAGTACAGGTATTTGAGTTCAACATGTGAGAAGTAGAAAGTACAGGTATTTGAGTTCAACATGTGAGAAGTAGAAAGTACAGGTATTTGTGTTCAACATGTAAAAAGTAGAAAGTACAGGTATTTGAGTTCAACATGTAAGAAGTAGAAAGTACAGGTATTTGAGTTCAACATGTGAGAAGTAGAAAGTACAGGTATTTGGGTTCAACATGTGAGAAGTAGAAAGTACAGGTATTTGTGTTCAACATGTAAAAAGTAGAAAGTACAGGTATTTGAGTTCAACATGTGAGAAGTAGAAAGTACAGGTATTTGAGTTCAACATGTGAGAAGTAGAAAGTACAGGTATTTGGGTTCAACATGAGAGAAGTAGAAAGTACAGGTATTTGGGTTCAACATGTAAGAAGTAGAAAGTACAGGTATTTGAGTTCAACATGTAAGAAGTAGAAAGTACAGGTATTTGAGTTCAACATGTAAGAAGTAGAAAGTACAGGTATTTGAGTTCAACATGTAAGAAGTAGAAAGTACAGGTATTTGGGTTCAACATGTAAGAAGTAGAAAGTACAGGTATTTGAGTTCAACATGTAAGAAGTAGAAAGTACAGGTATTTGTGTTCAACATGTGAGAAGTAGAAAGTACAGGTATTTGTGTTCAACATGTAAGAAGTAGAAAGTACAGGTATTTGTGTTCAACATGTGAGAAGTAGAAAGTACAGGTATTTGAGTTCAACAGGTGAGAAGTAGAAAGTACAGGTATTTGAGTTCAACATGTGAGAAGTAGAAAGTACAGGTATTTGTGTTCAACATGTAAGAAGTAGAAAGTACAGGTATTTCAGTTCAACATGTAAGAAGTAGAAAGTACACGTATTGGGTTCAACATGTAAGAAGTAGAAAGTACAGGTATTTGAGTTCAACATGTAAGAAGTAGAAAGTACAGGTATTTGTGTTCAACATGTAAGAAGTAGAAAGTACAGGTATTTGAGTTCAACATGTGAGAAGTAGAAAGTACAGGTATTTGAGTTCAACATGTAAGAAGTAGAAAGTACAGGTATTTGAGTTCAACATGTGAGAAGTAGAAAGTACAGGTATTTGAGTCAACATGTAAGAAGTAGAAAGTACAGGTATTTCAGTTCAACATGTTAAGAAGTAGAAAGTACAGGTATTTGTGTTCAACATGTAAGAAGTAGAAAGTACAGGTATTTCAGTTCAACATGTGAGAAGTAGAAAGTACATGTATTTGGGTTCAATATGTAAGAAGTATAAAGTACAGGTATTTGTGTTCAACATGTGAGAAGTAGAAAGTACAGGTATTTGTGTTCAACATGTAAGAAGTAGAAAGTACAGGTATTTGTGTTCAACATGTAAGAAGTAGAAAGTACAGGTATTTGAGTTCAACATGTGAGAAGTAGAAAGTACAGGTATTTGTGTTCAACATGTGAGAAGTAGAAAGTACAGGTATTTGAGTTCAACATGTGAGAAGTAGAAAGTACAGGTATTTGAGTTCAACATGGAGAAGTAGAAAGTACAGGTATTTGAGTTCAACATGTGAGAAGTAGAAAGTACAGGTATTTGTGTTCAACATGTAAAAAGTAGAAAGTACAGGTATTTGAGTTCAACATGTAAGAAGTAGAAAGTACAGGTATTTGAGTTCAACATGTGAGAAGTAGAAAGTACAGGTATTTGAGTTCAACATGTAAGAAGTAGAAAGTACAGGTATTTGAGTTCAACATGAGAGAAGTAGAAAGTACAGGTATTTGAGTTCAACATGAGAGAAGTAGAAAGTACAGGTATTTGAGTTCAACATGTAAGAAGTAGAAAGTACAGGTATTTGAGTTCAACATGTGAGAAGTAGAAAGTCCAGGTTTTTATGTTCAACATGTAAGAAGTAGAAAGTACAAGTATTTGAGTTCAACATGAGAGAAGTAGAAAGTACAGGTATTTGAGTTCAACATGTAAGAAGTAGAAAGTCCAGGTTTTTATGTTCAACATGTAAGAAGTAGAAAGTACAGGTATTTGAGTTCAACATGTAAGAAGTAGAAAGTACAAGTATTTGAGTTCAACATGAGAGAAGTAGAAAGTACAGGTATTTGAGTTCAACATGTAAGAAGTAGAAAGTACAGGTATTTGAGTTCAACATGTGAGAAGTAGAAAGTACAGGTATTTGAGTTCAACATGAGAGAAGTAGAAAAGTACAGGTATTTGAGTTCAACATGTAAGAAGTAGAAAGTACAGGTATTTGAGTTCAACATGTAAGAAGTAGAAAGTCCAGGTTTTTGTGTTCAACATGTGAGAAGTAGAAAGTACAGGTATTTGAGTTCAACATGAGAGAAGTAGAAAGTGCAGGTATTTGAGTTCAACATGTAAGAAGTAGAAAGTACAGGTATTTGAGTTCAACATGTAAGAAGTAGAAGTACAGGTATTTGGGTTCAACATGTAAGAAGTAGAAAGTACAGGTATTTGGGTTCAACATGTAAGAAGTAGAAAGTACAGGTATTTGTGTTCAACATGTAAGAAGTAGAAAGTACAGGTATTTGAGTTCAACATGTAAGAAGTAGAAAGTACAGGTATTTGAGTTCAACATGTAAGAAGTAGAAAGTACAGGTATTTGGGTTCAACATGAGAGAAGTAGAAAGTACAGGTATTTGAGTTCAACATGAGAGAAGTAGAAAGTACAGGTATTTGTGTTCAACATGTGAGAAGTAGAAAGTACAGGTATTTGTGTTCAACATGTAAAAAGTAGAAAGTACAGGTATTTGAGTTCAACATGTAAGAAGTAGAAAGTACAGGTATTTGTGTTCAACATGTGAGAAGTAGAAAGTACAGGTATTTGAGTTCAACATGTGAGAAGTAGAAAGTACAGGTATTTGTGTTCAACATGTAAAAGTAGAAAGTACAGGTATTTGTGTTCAACATGTAAGAAGTAGAAAGTACAGGTATTTGAGTTCAACATGTGAGAAGTAGAAAGTACAGGTATTTGTGTTCAACATGTAAGAAGTAGAAAGTACAGGTATTTGAGTTCAACATGTGAGAAGTAGAAAGTACAGGTATTTGGGTTCAACATGTGAGAAGTAGAAAGTACAGGTATTTGTGTTCAACATGTAAAAAGTAGAAAGTACAGGTATTTGTGTTCAACATGTAAGAAGTAGAAAGTACAGGTATTTGAGTTCAACATGTAAGAAGTAGAAAGTACAGGTATTTGAGTTCAACATGTGAGAAGTAGAAAGTACAGGTATTTGAGTTCAACATGTAAGAAGTAGAAAGTACAGGTATTTGAGTTCAACATGTGAGAAGTAGAAAGTACAGGTATTTGTGTTCAACATGTAAAAAGTAGAAAGTACAGGTATTTGTGTTCAACATGTAAGAAGTAGAAAGTACAGGTATTTGAGTTCAACATGTAAGAAGTAGAAAGTACAGGTATTTGAGTTCAACATGTGAGAAGTAGAAAGTACAGGTATTTGAGTTCAACATGTAAGAAGTAGAAAGTACAGGTATTTGAGTTCAACATGTAAGAAGTAGAAAGTATAAAGTCGTCAGAAAAATAAGTAGTGGAGTAAAGTACTGATACCAGAAACATGTACTTAAGTACAGAAACGAAGTATTTGTACTCCTCCCCCCCTGCCCTCCTCTCTCAGACCTCCTCAGCGTCTCATTTGGAGGAAAGTCAGAAACCAGAAACATGTACTTAAGTACAGAAACGAAGTATTCATACTCTACTACTTCCACCTCTGCACACAATCAAGGACCCCATGAAGAAGAGAGTTACTCTGGGGTCAACGCAAGAACTAATTGTGATTATTTAGAAACACAAATGATTGATGATTTTTGCATCTTCACACACGTTCCCATTAAAGTGATTCTAAGGTTTCTAAAGAGTATGTCGCCCAAACAAGTATGTTTAGTTTAGTCTGTAAAATAAGATTGGTAGGCCGTGATTTCTCTGTATTTAATTAAATGTTTTATTTCAACACATATTTAGCATTTACCAGATATTGGGCTTCCTAAAAGGAGTACATTTCACGGGTCCATATTGTGCTCTGGACGACTTGGGGTTAGTGTTAGCTTAGCATAGGCTAGCTGGATACATTGACTTGATCAACAGGAAACTGCATTAGTCCATATTTTCAGCCTCGGATATTTCTGCAACTCCTCATTTAAAGCCATGTTGAGCCTCCGTGTGAGCGCGCGGCACGCTGTGGTCAGTGATTCTGCGTCACAGCGGCTCAGCGCCCCAGAGAGCAGGCCTCTCTTTCCACACGGCACTTATGTATCCCCTCCACTCCCTCCTGCCGGCGCAGCGTTTCCACCCGTCGGCATCATCATAAATAAAGTGTTGCACCAACAGACCATGTGACCGAGTGGAGTTTCCACATTCCTCCACATAAACTGGTTCCATACTCGTCAGGAAGGTCTGGCTTTTACGGCCGAACATAACCCGTTTAACTGTCCCCGTATAAACATCTCCCGACACACGTGTGTGCGCCGCAGCGTTCTGGGCTAGGGTTACAGAGATGTTTCCGTGCGTTCACTGCCAGCGAGCCCCCGCAGCAACGGCTCCTTTCAGAGCTAATTACATTGTGGTTTCACTTTAAATCCTGCAGCAGCTAACTTTAAAACTAGCAGGATTACATTTAGATTCCCGTCTAGATTACATGTCATTCTGTTGCAACTCTAAACCAAAGCGAAAGATCTGGACCGAGCATCTGAAGAGAGGAGGGAAGTGTATGTGCCCATCAAGAGAAGCATTAGACTTGATGGAACACATGTTGCAGACATCAGATAGCAGGTGCAGCTCACAAGACGATTAGACGATTAGGATATCATGGATACGCTGCCTCCATGTCGAGTCGCTGTGTCTGTGCATCCTTTCAGGAGGTCAGGAGGATGCCTGCAGTACCTGCTGTTTCCACTGGTCTCTTCTATGAGATGCCAGTGATGTTAAAGGGAGGGAATGCTCATGACACGCATTTTTAAATAATTATCATCCGATAAAACAGACTCTGCCAGTCTTTTTTTTTAAAATGTTTTATCCGATGATGTTATCAGTGATTTTAAACTGATTAATTACCGAAATAACATCAACCCTGTGGGCGGCGCCATTTTACCGGAAGTGACGTAAACTATGCGTTTGGTGTAGAGGACAAATTGATGTTCATGTTATTTACTCTAGTTACTCTCTCAATTCTATAGAAATATGCCTCGCTGTATCGCGAAACATTGCCACAATTCGGATAGGAACAATCCACGGGATGCTCGGTTCCATCTGTTGCCAACGGGTAAGCGTAGGAAGTACGTTCGGAGGCAGTGGCTAGCGAAATGTGCTCGGCCCGAACCGAGAGATTTACAGGCTCATGTATGCAGCGAACATTTCAAATTTCCGGACGACTACTCTGAGAGTATGATCAAACATAACATGGGATTTATTAAACGAGATGCAGTACCATCGGTCTTTCTGGTGTCATCACCGACCAGGACACCAGTTCGGCCAGTTGAGAAATCGCCCTCTGCAAGTGTGAAGCAACGGAGAAGCAGAAGTAGTGCTCGGAGTAAGAATAAGGTATGTTATAGCGCATTTCCATTGCAGCGGCTAGCCCCGTTTTAACGTCCTTTAGCGTCCAGGCCAGGACAGTTTTTGGTGGCCTTTCCATGTAGCGTAGTACCGGCTAGCGGGTACTTTCCCCGAGTTTTTCCGGCCCCATAAAATCGTGGTTCTAGGGCCAGGGACAACGAGGCTGAGTATGCTAAACTAGAGAGGGAATCGCTAGCAAGGGTGGTACTACATGCATACTATCTACTAAGTAGGCCTACATTGGGGTTGTATTGTTCGCCTTTTTAGAAAACTTTATTTTACATTATTTGGGCAGTACATGATATACACAATTGTATTGTTTGCCTGCAGTTGGCCTTTTAATTAAGAAAATATTTGAATTTGAAGTTTTGTAGACAGGGATCTTTTGGAATGATCTAGTCTTTGTAATTGTCCGGCGACGTTTCTCAGACCGTCCAGACTGCTTTAATTCTCTAGCTTAAATCAGTAAATGTTCTAAAATGTTTGCTGGGGCCCTGACAATACATTAGCAGACAGGAATGTCCGTATTGCCATCATTTGGACGAGTCCGAACTCAATACTCCGCCATGTTTTCGTGTGTTTACAAAGTGAACGCATGGATGACGTCACGTGACTATTGAAAATGGCCAAAATGGCAGCT
>NW_027262744.1:0-23933 GCF_902827115.2 Pseudochaenichthys georgianus | reverse complement strand
CACAAACTGAGCAACACCCTCACTAGCCCGATACCAGTGTCCTTGCGATCCTGTTATAAACACAACTCAACACGTGCACGTTACTGCTGCAATATGGTTGAGACCATTCAGGCCTATGCTAGAGGGGTGCAAGGAATAGTCCAAGTAGTGGGGGAGTTTTATACAATACCTCTGATATTTCAGGCCCATACCATTTACAGACATCTCAGCTGTGTCTGAGTTAAACTCTAGGTCAGGGCAGCTTCACAAACCCATGCTGTGTATTTGCGTCAATAGTAGACATGAAAGAAATGAAATAGCACGGTCTACCTCAGCATGGCCCTGTCCCTTCGGATGACTTGTCTCGTTGCCAGCCTGTGATTCCAGCAGGACCTTATCTCTAGCAACAGATGGGCCATTTCTGCTGTCCCCGCCGCGGCTGTTGTTCCTGGAAAACACAGATGACACCCACGTATAGCCCTCTGGTTAGGACCACACTGACAAGTTGTGTGCTTGATTGAAAAAAACATACCAACACATATGTCTACAATCTACATCAAAGAAACACACACACACACACCACACACACACACACACACACACACACACACACACACACAACACACACACACACACACACACACCACACACACACACACACACACACAGTCTTCTCCTTCATTACCTTGAGATTTCTTTAAAATCAAACCAGTACAACTTTATTAATCCCAGGGAGAAATAAGGTTTTGTGACAGATGAACCATGTTAGAATAAATTAAATACATAATTATACAAAAAAGAAAGCTCAAAGTTGAAAATATAACAAATCTAGCGTCGAGAGCAGGGTGTCCAAACTGTTTTCACAGAGGGCCACAAACAAACAAATACGAAGGCTGGGCCACTGAGGTGAGGTGAAGTATATTGCCTCATAAGTTAAGTTATAAGTCAGCAAAATAAATCAGATTGTAAATTACGCTTAATATTAAAATATGCTTTAAGAAAAACAACAGCCTACATCCCAGCTCTCCATGGGGTTTCATTTATTTTGTAGCAGCTCATTCCTTAAAACAGAAGCCACAGCTTATCATAAGAGGAAATAGGAAGGGTTTATTTCAAGTGTGTTATGAAAATAAGTTATTGGGGTTTTTTCTTATCAACTTAGAACAAAAATAGAACAAAAATGCAACTTTAACTGACTGAATTTGTTTGAAAAGTGGGCTTCTTAACCCATGAATACTGCGTGATATCTGTTTTCATCTATATTTAAGAAGTGCAGCCAAGACAAGCACAAGTTTCATCTGTGGGCCATACTCTATTATACTTTTGAATTTGCGGAGGGCCGATTCAAAATGGGGGCTGCATTTGGCCCCGGGCCGTAGTTTGGACACCCCTGGTCTAGTCACTGCAGTAGGCTTCATGCTCGTTTGGCTCGTCTATCTGTTCCCTGATTCCAAGACACTCAGACATTTGGATCAATTGGCTATATAAAGATAATAGAAAGAGCTAGAGGGGGAAAATATATCGTTGGTCTATAAGAATTCTGTTGCATCCACATCTGCATTGTAATGCAACCAGAATGATCATTACGCCATGCGGTTTGACGCTCAACGTTCAAAAAGCCTCAAACCAGAATTTATGAATGAAGCACTTATCATTCATATCCCGCAGAGCCTTGGTGATTTATGACCGTGAACATTAAACTTCCTCTTTCTTTTCACTAGTCTTCATCTTAAAATACCTTTTCAAGGGTCTTTTGCGTTTTAGCGTGTAAGAATTAAAGTACAAGCATATAGACATGGCCATTTCCCTCGTCTTTTACTCTCAATCAATAGCAATTAGCACAGCTTACTTTCTCTCTGGGTACAGTAGTGCTGGAACATGTGGTTTCTAACTGTAGGCATGTGAAGGAGAGGAGTTTGTGTTTGAGTATTTCCCTCGACATCCAGATGGGGTGTATTTCAAAGGAAGTCAAGTAGAACCAAGAAAATAAGGAGGGAAAAAGCATTCCTGGTCTGCAATGAGCTGAACTCTGCCAAAGCCAGACTTGAAAAACTCCGTACAGTTTTCAGGCTCTTGTGTTTTGATTAAAAGTTGTTTACTCAATGAAATGCCACGTTCAGGATGCCAACGCCAGGCAACAGTACGCTTCTTGTTAATCAGTCGGTGGGAGCTTAAAATTGCAATTTAACTAAAGAAATATTTGTATAGTTCTCTCTACAAATTATAGACATATGCCCATTTCCACTTTAATTTTTTCAGAATTTCTCTTTTTTGTTTGTCTTTTCCACTGTGTGGAATGACAGATCCCGCCGTCCTCTCTTGCAGTTTATTTTCCACCGTTGATATGCTTTAGCGGTTGACTCTTAAGGGAAACACAGACGGTAGGTTGATCGACACAGACATAATATATGCACTTAGATTCACAGCCAGTTTCTGCTCAAACATATTGTTGAATCCTAGGCCAAGTATATAATAGATTGCATTGTGGGGCAATCACACAACAAAACATAATTCATGTAAGGCCTTGATTTAAAGACAATTAGAATTGTACATTATTTGCAGTTTAATTGTTTATTCAGTATCTACAAATCACAACCGTTAAAATCTGAATCAGCAAAAAAGGTTTGTTTTTATTTCAGTAAGGTAAATTCATATGATTTAAACACATCTGGGTTCAATTAAAGTATTTCTCTATGTATAAAACATATATTCATGACTAAATAAGCAACACTGAAAGTTTAAGTTTGAAAGAAAACAATCCACACTATTGGTCATTGATTAATATCACTGTCATCACTTTTAAAAGAAATGTTGCCCCAACTCTGATTGGTACACGACAGCATGTGACATCAGCCCCGCTTTCAACTGAATGTGAGAAAAGACACATGTTATTAATCCAATATTTCTTCAATTTGTTTCCGCATTAAAATAAAAAACTTCTGAAATACATGTTTCTATTACAAAGATTGGAATGTTAAATATTATTATTTGCTATAGTGACTCTATCTAGATTATACAAAATATAAAGTGAAGTGAATTCTGCAAAACTAAGCAAACAGTAAAATGTTGATTTTATTGGAGTTGAACAGCCAGCAAACTCCTGTTCTATTTGTATATTTTCTCCCAGGCGGAAATGCTCAACTGAGTAACACACTGAACGATAACGCTGAACACAAAGCATTATTTTGCTTTTTTGTGCTTTTATTTCGGAAAGTGTGATTGTGATGTGCCCTTGTTCCTCACCCTCACCCTGACGACAACCCCATTCATTACTGTTCACTTTCTCACAGGCTTGGCATCGTAGAGGTGAGCAGGCGTTCAGCGACAGCTATTCACTTTAACAATGGAGCGTAGCAAGGCTCTGTGGCTTTAGGGTTCTTGGTGCTGCATGCAGGCCGCAGTGGAAAAAGGAGGGAAGGGTGATAATAATGCAGAACGGATGCCCGGTGGGGTCCTGCTTTTGCTCTCCAGGGCAACTGATGAGCCCCAGATTGAGGGCCAGCTGCTTTGGGTTTCGGAGCCCAGGGAGGTGGGAGTGAAACAGGGGAGGTGTGTGTGTTTTTAGGAGCTGGTATGCAGGTCAAGGGGGCACCACTGCGTGAAGGTGTTGACTCAAGGCCATATTTTCAGATTCACGCTCCCTTTATCCCATAAGTACCACTTGCTACTCTAACAGGACGGGTTTCTATTGTTAGCCATGCAGGCTCACAAGGTGCTCTGGATCACCGGGTCCTGATAAGTGAAGTCAAAGGATCCATCTGCCATTTCACCCTATCCTAGGTCCTCCAACAGAGGAGTCATTAAAAGGCCACCTGATATCCTGCCTCGGCCGGGCTCTACATCGAATACAACACACACACACACACACACACACACACACACACACACACACACACACACACACACACACACACACACACACACACACACAACACACACACACACACACACACACACACACACACACACACACACACACACACACACACACACACACACACACACACACACACACACACACACACACACAGACTCTCTTCATGGCCTCATGTTGAGCCATATGAATAATGATCTAATAAAGAAGTAGTATTGTGCAATATACTCCTTGTAGCTTGGCTTGTTTGTGTTGGCTCTAGTAAATGACAACATTGCAAACATTGAGGAGTGAAAAGTTCAATTTTGCAGCATGTGCTTTGCTGTGTTGCTTTTCCTCGCTCTCTCCCGGGTCAGACTAAATGAGGCACTGTGGAAGACTGAAGTTAAAAACTTGTTTTTCTGCATCAAGGTTGCAAACGTTAACGGAAAATGCCAGCCTCCACAGCCTGGAAGAAAAAAAGCATTGTGGAAGGTGTTTTTCAAGAGACTGTATTTACTGACTTAAAATAAAAGTGACCTTCTTGAGAACATGATTTCACATTTTGCTATTTCACAATAAGAATTCTGCTCATCTTCAGGTGTATATCAGTATGTAGTGTCTCTACTTTAAAGAGTCCTCTCCTGCTGATGTTCAGGTGTATATCAGTATGTAGTGTCTCTACTTTAAAGAGTCCTCTCCTGCTGATGTTCAGGTGTATATCAGTATGTAGTGTCTCTACTTTAAAGAGTCCTCTCCTGCTGATGTTCAGGTGTATATCAGTATGTAGTGTCTCTACTTTAAAGAGTCCTCTCCTGCTGATGTTCAGGTGTATATCAGTATGTAGTGTCTCTACTTTAAAGAGTCCTCTCCTGCTGATGTTCAGGTGTATATCAGTATGTAGTGTCTCTACATGTCTCCTTGCTCTAATGTTCAAAAAGCTCTTTATTGTTCTCATACTGCCTGTGCTGCAGACCTCTTTTCACCATCTGTCTGAAACCAGAGCCCAGTCTGCTCTGATAGGTTAGCTGGCCGGCTCTGATGTGATTGGTCAACCGCTTAGAGAGGTGTTGCAAATGTCCCACCCATAGCCTGCATGTACAATTTGTTGAAGCGCTAGCCAATAGAAGTGCAAGTGTTACATAGTGATGTCATTATGTTACGGAAGACGGGGGGAGTGGTGTGTTGGAGAGAAACTCCCTCTGGAGGGAACACAGGGATTCTAGCCTCTGCAGACCATTTACATGCACTGAAGGAGGGATTAATAAAAGTTCATCTTAAACCTATAGAACACACTGCAGGAGAGGGCACTCCCCAAAAGCATGATTGGGCCTCTTTAAGTCAATAAGTAATAAAACAATGTATAGATACTAAATATCAAAGAAATTAAATTATTTTAGAAAAAAATATTTACATAATGTGTCATACACATAAAAAATCAAACTGTTATGCTATGATATAGATATTATGTACAGGTTATATTGCCTTGCCTTATACAGTTCTACCAGACCTGTCATATCCATAGAAAACATCCATATTCCTGCCGCTAGTCTTTGGATGTGACGTCTCTTCCTCAGCCCACTGATGAGATGACATTACAGCGTCCACACAGAGCCGCTCGTCAATCCAGTGCTCATTAATTTGGGTGATTGCCCCCAATTGGCCCGGGGGTTTTGCTTATTAGGCATCCTGTGAGTTCCTTTTCCTCTCGTGGTTTCCATTGAGACGGTCTCTCTGCAGAACCTCTGTGTACAGCTCAGTGGATCATTATTCGTCATCCATATAACCACAGTCCACAGCTGCGTACACTGCGGATTTTCTGCAGACCGAAGAGAGACAACAAAAACAAACAGAGCTTAGAGAAAGCAAATGTGACTATCAAAGCATGGGCGGGGGACAAGCCCCACACAAGCCCCTATCCCTGTTTCCCATCAAGGAAAACACTTTGTTTTAAAGGCCCATGCTTAGGGGCTCTGTAGACCTCCAAACCATCCCAACCGAATAGCGAAAAATGACTAAATGCTATACTTATTCTTTCCTTTTTTTATTCTCCCACAATTATGAAATACCATTCATAATTGTAATAATTGATATGTCTTTACTTTTATTTATTAATAATACAACAATTCTACTGTTTTCTTTTTTAACATGGAGTCAATGTGCTTTTTTGATTAAACTTCGATTTCTATGGGTTTTCAAGGTAGGGGTGGGGGGGGGGGGGGTGAATGGGGGTTTGGGGGTGGTGATCTTTAGTTCCAGGAAGAAAATCTAAATGAAAGGAAGATTGATTGTACCTGTCCTTCAATAAAAAAACATTAAAGAAAAAAAATAATCATAAAAACATGTATATACAAAAAAAGGAAAAGAAGGCCAATGCAGCACCCGAACCTCTGTCCACATACTCATTGGATTTGACCAACTCCGTGACTCCTCCCCTGACTGCAAGTGTTTCATTTTTTTGGAACATCAAAATGCAAATTGTAACTTGTGAATATCAATAACATCTGGCAGGCGTCCTGAGGAGAGAGGTTGGATGAGTTGAGGCCATGCCAGTCACAGCTAAGCCGCTATGAATAAAGATTTGTCCCACAGACCCACTTCCTCTCCTCCTCGCTCTCCAGCAGTAATTAAGTCGGAGGCCCTCATGGCTCTTCTGAGCTGATCAGAGCTAATTCAACGTGGATGGGAGCGAGGGTAACTCGTGGGTGTCTTTCTCTTGGCTGAGGTGATGGAGGCCAGCTCATCCAGAGCTTGAAAGAAAAGTCATTATTCAATTATCTGCTTTAATAAAGAAGATAAAATAAGCATTTGATCCGGCTAAATGCCAGTGAGCACATGCATCCTCATGAAGTTAACCTTTAGTTGTTGTATAATTAAATGCGCACAAAGAATGAATAATGAATGGGTTGAACTATAACTTGAGCCTTAAGGCAAATGTATGAATTCTGTGTTTGCTCTGATAAATCCTATATGTGTTGGACGCGTCAAAGCTTCAGTGAGCTTTACGGTAAACTACAGCTACTGCCTGCAAATTAACACTTTCCTACCCTGAACACAACACATCTGGACGCAGCTGTCTCAACTTAGATCTGAAGTCAAGTGGAGCAGCTTGTTAACTTGCTCCAGACATCGGACACTAAAGTCCGAATAAAGTCCCCCCCCCCCCCCCCATCACCATCAAAGATAGGACAAATTTGATGACAACATAAGACGATAAAAGCAAACGTCTTTTATCTGGGAGCCATCCCTACCCCCCCCCCCCCCCCCACATGCGTTGTTGGCGGGGATCAATTTCACATGGTTGCCCTGCTCTGTTTGGAATGAACAAATGCCAAGATTCCACTTTATTCTTCTGGTCAGGTCCAAATGTGTGCTCTAACAACAACAACAACAACAACAACAACAACAACAACAACACCAGAGGAGATTCTGTGGGTTTGTTCTTTCTGCTCTGTGTGCTGTCTGATTGTGAGGAATGGTGGAGATGTATCTTGGTCTTAGATTTCACCAGTCTTCTTCTTCTTCTTCTTCTTCTTCTTCTTCTTCTTCTTCTTCTTCTTCTTCTTCTTCTTCTTCTTCTTCTTGAGACAAATATGCTGTGTTTTAAGCCTTATGGATAGTGGATTTGTCAAGCTAACCCAACATTATATTTTTTCAAATTAAATAATAAATTAAGTTTACTTTGAGATCATTTAAGGTGAAATGGATGATGTATGATTACGGTGAGTCATTTCCAGTGCTGTTTTTACTTAGAGGCTACTATTTATGGAGAGATACAGAGGGTTGATAAGAGGTCTGTCACATGGAGAAAAGACAACAACCCGAGCCGGATGTCAGCAAGACCAATGAGCTTGGTAGATAACATACTTTAAACATTCTATGAAATGGATGCTTTACACACATGTTCAACCAAGCAGCACAGATCTATTCTCTGCAAGGTGAGGGCCAGGGATTATTGTTATCAAATCTGTATTTGACCATATTGTAAATATGGTCCCAATAACCCCTTCTGGTCATATGGCGTCTACAGGCTTGGGGAGTAATGAATTACATCTAAAAAAGGTAATGTTATTCCCTTACAGTTACATACAAAATAAATAACCAGATTGCTGTTACATTTCTAAAAATGCAGGATTACTGATTATGTCAACTCAGAGTTTATTTCTGCTTTTTTAAACTATAGAATGTGCTTCTTTGTTGGAGTATGTATACTAGGCTACTGCCTGAATATGCTGAATGAAAGGCAGCTTTTCCTATAAATACAGTCATTGTTGATCCTAAATATCATGGTTTCTTCTTTTCTAAGGTCACATTGTTCTGTTGTCTTACATAATACACTTCAGTAAAAACACATCTTATTGATATTTATTTCCATGTGCATTGCATTTAATATTTAGGTTAACCAAAAGTAACGGAAAATAATCAGATTACATTACTTGTATACATTGTTATTCAGAATAGGTTACTTATACAATTGTTACAACATGTACCTAGTTGTTGAATACATTTTTAAGTAACCCTTCCAACCATGGCGTCATTATGTTGACCTTTGGATATAAAACAGTGCCCTGAACATTTTATCATCTTAGGTATTTGTGTGAAACGTTCTCATAATTTGTATTAACATGTTGAAATGTATCTTTAACCACCAACATCTAATTGGTTCTTCCTTGAGTCCAAGTGGAAATAAAAAAGAATCCCTAAAGGTGCTCCTCAAAGGTTGCATTTTTGAGAATGTGACAGACAGTCTGTCACACAACCTGAAAACATGATGCCTGGTGTTGTTACAACTTTGTAAAACATAATAATCAATTGTGCACCACGAAAGTCCATTGTGAAGTTACAATTGCCACAAAATTAAGTTATTAAATACTGCGCTTATAAATCATATTGAGGTAATACTCATGGAGTACCAACATGCTCACAATTACCCTCTGGGACTCGTGACAAACGATAGATTAAAGGGGACCTATCATGCAAAATGCACTTTGTACGTATTTTATAAATGAATATGTGTCCCGGTGTGTCAGGGAACTCGTCAAGGGTCAGAAAACACAACCCTCTCTCTTTTCCTCCGTACCCAAATCTCTAAAAACGGGGCTGCAACGGATCTGATAAAGACTGATACAGATTTGAAAGTAGTCTGACGTCAGTGACGAGGAGCTCCGCCTATATAGCCAACTCTCCACCAATCAGGGGAATGAGAGGTTGCCGTGGCATGGTAACAGCATGGTAACAGCATGGTAACAGCATGGCAACAGCATGGCAACAGCAAGGTAACAGCATGGTAACAGCATGGTGACAGCATGGTGACAGCAAGGTAACAGCATGGTAACAGCATGGTAACAGCATGGTAACAGCATGGTAACAGCAAGGCAACAGCATGGTAACAGCATGGTGACAGCATGGTAACAGCATGGTAACAGCATGGTGACAGCATGGTGACAGCATGGTAACAGCAAGGCAACAGCATGGTAACAGCAAGGTAACAGCATGGTAACAGCATGGTAACAGCATGGTAACAGCATGGTAACAGCATGGTAACAGCATGGTAACAGCAAGGCAACAGCATGGTAACAGCATGGTAACAGCATGGTAACAGCATGGTGACAGCATGGTGACAGCATGGTGACAGCATGGTAACAGCATGGTAACAGCAAGGTAACAGCATGGTAACAGCATGGTAACAGCATGGTAACAGCATGGTGACAGCATGGTGACAGCATGGTGACAGCATGGTAACAGCATGGTAACAGCATGGTAACAGCATGGTAACAGCAAGGCAACAGCATGGTAACAGCATGGTGACAGCATGGTAACAGCATGGTAACAGCATGGTAACAGCATGGTGACAGCATGGTGACAGCATGGTGACAGCATGGTAACAGCATGGTAACAGCATGGTGACAGCATGGTAACAGCATGGTAACAGCAAGGCAACAGCATGGTAACAGCAAGGTAACAGCATGGTGACAGCATGGTGACAGCATGGTAACAGCAAGGCAACAGCATGGTAACAGCAAGGTAACAGCATGGTAACAGCAAGGCAACAGCATGGTAACAGCAAGGTAACAGCATGGTAACAGCATGGTAACAGCATGGTAACAGCATGGTGACAGCAAGGTAACAGCATGGTAACAGCATGGTAACAGCATGGTAACAGCATGGTAACAGCATGGTGACAGCATGGTGACAGCATGGTAACAGCATGGTAACAGCATGGTGACAGCATGGTAACAGCAAGGTGACAGCATGGTGACAGCATGGTGACAGCATGGTGACAGCAAGGTAACAGCATGGTAACAGCATGGTAACAGCATGGTAACAGCAAGGCGACAGCATGGCGACAGCATGGTGACAGCATGGTAACAGCATGGTAACAGCATGGTAACAGCATGGTGACAGCATGGTGACAGCATGGTGACAGCATGGTGACAGCATGGTAACAGCATGGTGACAGCATGGTAACAGCATGGTAACAGCAAGGCAACAGCATGGTAACAGCAAGGTAACAGCATGGTGACAGCATAGTAACAGCATGGTGACAGCATGGTAACAGCATGGTAACAGCAATGTGACAGCATGGTAACAGCATGGTAACAGCAAGGCAACAGCATGGTAACAGCATGGTGACAGCATGGTAACAGCATGGTGACAGCATGGTAACAGCATGGTAACAGCATGGTAACATGACGCTCGTAACTCGCCCCCCTCCTTTGCAGGGGGGCGTGGTCAGCTGCAGCTCATGCAAAGACAGGGTGGAGGAGAGCAAAATAGAGCAAAATGAGGCATGGGTAAAATGCATGATCTGTTTGGTATTTTGAAAAAGAAAATGTATAAATATACCTTATATAGTATGGCCCTACAATATATTTTTCAAATATAGCATGATAGGTCTCCTTTAAGCTTCAGGATTAGCAGGGCGGCCCTTAAGAGGTATGGAGGACATTTATAATTGGTGATGGCAAGGCTAAAATGTAACACACAGGTGATTTAAGGCGATATACAGTTTCCTGTAGTTTAAAATGTATCATCGGCAACTGCCACATTCAAGGGTTGATTAAGAACGTTCTAACAGACACAATGTCGAAGTCTGTGCTTTAAATTTGACCTGCAATATCAGCAGGTCTTTGTGTATGTGTTGCATTTAAATGAGGCTTGTACTGCATGTTTACATCTTGAACGAGTTGAGGAAATGAAAGGAATTTACAAGCAACAAATCAGCCCAACAAGTGGTGTGAGAGTTCTTCAAATCAGTGCTATGGATTCTGCCCCGTCAGGTGGAGCATATTGTTTAGAACACCAGAGAAGGTGGAAGGAAACCTCCGACCGGCCTGACATTTAGCTTTGAATTAACTCAACATATTACGGCGCGTCTCATAAAATGAATTTGCTTTCGATCAAGCGGTCTGCCGCTCATATTTCAGGGTTCTGAGATAAGGTCAACTGTCATGCGGGGAATGTTTGCCGGATAAAAATTGATGCATAACAAGCTGGAGAGCTGCTTGAAGGTGGGCTCTCTCCTGCTGCAGACCCTGACCTTTACTTTACTCAATTCAATATGGTTCACCTCATATGTGTGTTTGCGCTATTCTGCCAAATTGAGAGTTACCATATGCCACAGAGTCTTTCATCTTATTTCTTATCTTGTATTTGTTACAGTGTGGAGGCACACAGAATCAATCTGCTGTTTCATGCTTTGTCCCATCTGCACTCTTGTGTTCCTTTCTTTATGTGACTGCTTTTATTTTGCTTACACTTTTCGATCTTACTGGGGCTTTATTCATATGTTTTTCCCCAAGCTTTCTTTTCTTCCGAGCGGCTGGATGGAACAGTGGTGCAGAGCAAGACTCAGTGTGCTGCATGTGCATGTGAACTCCTGAGCTCTTTGGCCAATTAGCAGGATAAAGCTATCCCAGCAGTTTGTGTGAAAGACTGTATGTGCGAAGGTTTGAGTGTGTATTTGTACATACAGTACATGCATGTGTGTGTGGGCACAGCTTTGTACTGTGCTCACTTTAATACAACAAAGGTCGGACAGAGTGAAAGTCTTTTATTTCTTCGGGCAGATTGGCACTCTGTGGACTCACTGCACGTCATGATGTCAGAGGGTGACGGCATCAGAGAGGCTTACCTGCTGGTAATGTATACAGGGATGCGTGTGTGTTTTACAATGTAGTCAACTTTCCTCTAATTATTTAAAATAAGCATCCACTGTTTATAGCAGTGGCCACAGTCTTCTGTGAACACGTGAACGCAGACTACATTAATTGGCTGGGTAGTTAATCAAGTAAGAAAAATAATTTGTCAGTGTCATTTCCTGCGGAGGCAATAGCAGATCACTAGAGAAGCCTCTGATTGGTTAACACCCCTCTATAGGGCTCAGTGAGCTTGTACGTAAGACAGTGGTCTGAGCTTATTGCTAACATGCTCAAAATGACAATGATGTCGTATGTCTTTTTAATCGTCTAAGCAACTAACAATTGCTAGTTTGAAAGGTAACATACATGTTCTGCCTAAATTGTATGCACTATAAGATACTTGCATGCAAATTATGTGATTTTCGACAGGGAAGTGTTTCCTCAAAACAAACACAGCTGTATGCTTTTACCAGACATGGCAATAGCAACATTTCTCTTTTTCTGTTTTTATTAAATGGCAAATTGCAACTAAATAGAGCATTACTGCCATCATTTGCAACTGTCACCCATGAAGTGCACTTTAAGTACAATATCTGGAGACACAGTGCATTGCAATCTCAGTGTGAGCATAGCGGAAATTGCAAGTATAGGTATGGATGAACTGTCATTACAAACTTACATTTCAGAAAAAAGCCAAGCAAGATTTAATGAAAAAGTATATATTTTCTTTTCCCTCATTTCCGTCAAAGTTAAATCTCTCTTTTTAACATATTAAACAGTATCTTTGTTTGAGCCATAACACAAAGAAAAAGTAAATGTTATTTTCAAAGATATGTTTTAGTGGAAATCATAAAACCCAGTGACATAACCGATGCATGATAAACTACAGGACACATTTCAGATGTAATCCTAGGATTTAGTGCATTCATATTAGGGACAACGGATAAACCTAGTTCTTCTCATTGGATGTTCTGCTTAGTCCAAGACAACATATAAGAACCAATAACACGTCACAAAAGGGATGAATAGTAAATATGAATTGTTTTAATGTAAGAATATTATTCATTTAGACATGGATTACCAAAGAGCAGTAGAAGCGAGAGAAAAATTAAAATAAATAATATTATCAGGTTAAATACTGTAAATGTATAGGTGAAGCTGGAAGGGACAGTGACCTCCCGTCCTCGTGTAGTGATGGCCTTTCCCATTTAATGCCATTCAAACAGATTTGATCTGAGAAACATATCAATCTCAGATTGTATTTTGTAATCCAGGAAAAATCTGCAGTCATGTCATCATTTTTAATAATCAGCGCTTTTGTAATCATATATTTATTCATTTGGTGTCTATTTGTATCTGCTTATTGAATTCTCTCTATCCATCTATCTTTGAAAAAGAGACACATAATATCATTTGATGACTGATCAGCGGCAATGATTGCTTTATAAAGTGCACAGACCTCTGTATTATATGAATAGCAGCATTATATCAGATAAGCCAGACATTAAAGATAGTTGCAGGTAAAAATGTCAGGTCCTGTGCCACCATGGCAGATATGGAGGCGTATGGAGGCGTGTGGTGCAGTGGGTTGTCTGCAGGTGTTCGGATCAGGGGAGCACAGGTTCAAACCCCACTGCAGTCAGCATGTCGTTGTGTCCCTGAGACACTTCACCCCAAATGGCTCCTGTGTGGATTGCCCACAGTATTGAGTATGTAATCTACGGACGATATGCCATGTGTTTATAGCAACCTGGTCTCATCAAAATGCATGAAATGAACACGACTCCTAACACCGCATTACGTGGTGGAGACACGAAATCTGCGCGTTCTCTTTACTTATGAGTGTAAGTATAATACAATTTAAATAAATATTTCTTCATGTCATTTTTGTATTTAAGATTGTATGTTGCCCTCACTACATTTGCTTCAGAGAAATACACAATAAATGGTGTAACATACTGTATCTATATTTAGTGAGAGCAACATATGATCTTAAATAAAAAAAAAAAAGATATTTCCCCATTCCCAAACAATGAATAACTAAGAAAAAAAGAAACATATTTTTTTGTCAGTTGCCTAGCAACAGTGTTCACGTAATTACAACACTTGAAAGCCAGTTATTATCATACATGTGCCGCAAATATGACCACCAAATTAATTTGCAGGAAGTAAAGTTAACGTTAATAGTACCATTAAAATAAAAAGTCGTAAATAAAGCAATTGAAGTACATTTAATAAAGCCGTGGAGGGAGTTTATAAACCTGGTTAAAGAGTAACCGCCCTTACGGGACGCTCTAGGAGTAAAGTGAATGCGCCAGCAAGACGACACTTCACCTGGCCTCCTATTGGTTGAGGGATTTTGAAATGGTTTTATAGAGTAGAAATGTAATCAGTGTAAATGTATGCACTGATGTGCATACATTTACACTTGTATACAATATCCACGTATCTGTGAACCAAATTTGAAGCCACAGAAGAAAAAAAAGAGTTTTGTAGCGGAGACGGCTTTTTTACACGAAAACCGGTTCTTACCAAGCTCGAAAAAAGTGTCGGTCTAGGCAAGAACCGCATACGTCACACTTACGTCGGAGGGGTGCGAGATTGACCTGAACTAACATTATGCAGAGTAGCCTACGGCAAATAAAAGTTGAGAAAAGCAGAAGCGCTGAGCAAAGTGACTAGAACGTATTTGTAAAATAAACACACTTTATACAGTCAGGCAACACTAACCAGTAACCAGGCTTCGTGTGATTCTGTTTATTTGACCATCCATTCGCTGTTATTGATCATTGTGGAGGGGTCAGACGTTTTGCTTTGTATTATAGCAGCTATCAGATGGAATCAATACATGGGCTGCACAGCTTGTCATGTCCGACTATCATAAGTAGAATCATAATGAAAAATACGCCGGTAAAATGTGCCTGTAGAAAACGGCTTAGGCTTATGCCACAAGTTATAGCAACAAGCTACAAGTAGCCTAGTCCATAGGCGCATTCACACTGCAGTACTTTTCCCACAAAGGTTCATGAGAACTCTTTTGTCACGTTCACACCAAAAAGAGCCAGTACTAACATGAGTTCATGAGAACCTTTTCACCCCCTTTTCCGTCCCGGACTTTCGTGGGAGAAAAAGGTTCCTATTTCTGATTGGCTGGGCGGATTGCAAACCACGCCCCGTAAAACTCCCACAAAGTTTTGTGAAGCCGCCATTTTATTATCCTCGCATTAGCATTATTAGCATTAGCATTAGCCCAGCGCAGAAACACAGAGAGACTAACTTATGGCAACACAAAACTGGCGAAGCTGCTGGGAGTCCCAGCAGCTTCTACTGAAGCCAGTCCCCAACTCCGGGGACTTTGGGCGGCAGTATATGCCGTGAAGTGGTTTGCGGCCTGTCCCAGCAGCTTCTACTGAAGCCAGTCCCCAACTCCGGGGACTTTGGGCGGCAGTATATGCCGTGAAGTGGTTTGCGGCCTGCCAGTAAGCCCAAAGCAGAAGAAGTGACGTCAGCGGCTTCATTTGCCTAATCCTCCCCCAGGGACTTATTCCGATGTGAACGCGATCTGTACTTAGTTCATGAGAACTAAAGAGTGTTATTCAGCCTTCCATCTGTGCACAAACTTATCTCTGCCCTCATTGGTCATGTGCGCGTTCGTGTGTGTTGGAGGAGGGGCTCTCTAAGGAAGTGGCATATTTGTTACGGCTGTGTATTTTCAAATTCTAGCGCACTCGAGCTGGTTTCTCCAGAATGACCTACCCCACCTTTAAGACCCCTTTGTACTTTCACGATTGGTTGCTGATACAAAGGAAATGACCATATTTGGATCCGATGAGATTGTGCAGGAGAGACGGAGCTTTCCAACGATACCTCTGATGACATGGTGCACACAGCGGTCGCGGTACTTTATGTTACGTTAGAATGCTAACTTTTGGTGAATTTAGGAGAAATCTACAGACGCAAATAGACAAACTATAGTCAAATAAACACTTAAATGTGTATTTTGTACGTTTTCCTTCCAAAAGCCTGAAAGAAAACATGTTATAGAATCAAAATAGCACAACATCTAAAAATTTACCAGTGCATGAAAAACGATGTTTTTGCTTGCTGACAACAACAAGGTTGGTTGTATCTATATTAACCTAAGGGTGGTTATTATGTTTCTGTGACAACGTTGTGGTTAGGGTCAGCTTTATCTGCGGTAAATGCCATATTAATTCAGTGCAGAGTGGCGGCCATTAGCTAGCAGCACAGGCGCAACTTTCTACGTAAACAGCGTAAAAACACTGGTATTTCAAAACAGACAGTGTGACTTCATTCTCTGGACAGGTTACTCCTCACAAAGCAAATAATAGTTCAACACAATATTAAAGCACCAAATGCAGCATAGAAAACGTTTCAGAAAAGTTTTTAATTTGCGGTTATGGGCAAAGAAAGTGTTGCATTTGACATGTTGGCAGCATCCCTTGGAGAGACTGTTGTTTTTGTAGGGATTAAGCCTACTATCAGATTTACAAACGCACCTGAGCATCCATCAACAAACATTTTCTGTAAGTGCAATCCTATCATTTTATGGCACTCCATTACTATTCCTGAGCTCTCGCATTCCATGTTTGGTAAAATAGAGAAATCCTCAGGAGGTGAAGAAAGCCTGACACGGTGTGATTGCCAGATGACAAACTTCTGATGGCTTGGAAAGAAATGAAATTACCTCACTGACATCTTGAGAGATTGCTCCTTCCCTCTTCAACACACACATCTACACCTTTATCGCTCACACATACTGTGTTTCAGTGACGGTACAAACAGAAATGGAAAAGAGCCATGAAGAAATAAATATTGAAATATTGAAATAAAATCAGAATCAAAACACAGCGCGCCCTGATTCCACCTCTGAGCCCCAATCTGTGCCAAATAAATGGATGCCAGGACCATCATTTCCATGATGTCAGGAACCTGGGGGGGCAATGGAGCACATACATCAGTGGGGGGGGGCTGATTACCAATGTTTGTGTGTTTCCACTTCACTTTCACTGCCTCTCAGACTGCTGGAGAGATTGTTTATCTTTCCTTTTCGACCCAGCATAAAGGCAGGTGACATACCAGTTTATATTGCAAAACACAGACACTGTGTAAATGAGGGAAGGAAGTGTCAAACAGCTTATGAAATATAGGCATTTAGAGGAAGACCACAACAAATTATAAACACGTAGAATGGAATGTAAGAGGCAATTATTGATTGGGTACAACATATACATTAGAATCATTGGCTGCAGTGTATTTCAGTTCGTGGATTTGGCACTTAAAAAATATGTGCAAAACCGGTGAAACGAGACAAAGCGCTGTAGGTTAATTAAAAATAATGAGCTGCAACGAGGAGCGGTGTGAGTTATACCTCTGGCTTTGTGTCCCTCCAGCAGCCGGTCGAGCTGCTGATATTATGAACCTTCTGCGTCCAAGAGGTGTCGGACGAATGCAACTGTAATGGCCGTTGGACAATTATTATGCCTGTTTGAGATGAGCCAGGCATGCACAAAATAAATCACAGGCAGTCGCAACACAGTGCATGACAGTTCGACTTAAACCTAATTTGCTCTAACACTTGGCAACGCCTCAACATCTGTAAAAATGATTGGCAATAGTTGTGACCATAAAACACTTTGCTCATGCTACCCTAACCAGTCTTACATTTATTCCAAACACATTTTTTTTTGTAAAGCACATCAATTCCGGTTTATAATTTTCCGTTGTAGACCACTATTAACTAAAGGCATCTAGAAGAGCAATTTAAAAAGCTATGATGTGCGTAATTATTAATCATGCACAGTTTTTGATTGGAAAACCATTTAAACACCATTTCACAACAAATAGCTACCCTCAAAGGTGCTTACAAATGCTAATTAATTCAAGCACTTAATTGCCCTGAAATCTTTTCACGATAATTTTTTTAAAAAAGCTGATGCAATGCCAATGCTTTTAGACTTTCAGAGCAGCAGGGTCTGCTTTTTCTCAATGAACATTTCAAGTCTTTAGCTTGTGCATGCCTAAAATAATAGTATGTTTCTAATATTTCTTTGCCCTGCCTTTGGCCGTGACATCGGGGTCTGTGAGTCAGTACAAAATAAAGTTTTTGAAGTGTGAATATCCACTTTAGTGACTCTACAGTACATGTGGGATGGGCATTGTTCTGTGCAGTGCTCCCTCTCATTGCTCCTGGTCAACACACTCTCACTCTCTAAGCGTCCAGGAGCGACGTTTGGTCACTGTCCGTGGCGTCCAGTTGTGACGCTCCTAGGCTCCTTCAGCGTCATAAAGGGACGCAAATAGCTTTCAACTGATTGCAATGTATTCCCATCTGCGGCGGGATTTGACGCTCATGGAAGCACGGCATTCGTTTGTGTCGGCTGCCCTTAAAGGCAATGTGAGCGTCCATTCCCATTGGATAACTGAGAATTGTACACCCGGAAGTAAGTATTCCTCTTACTGTCGATTGATTTTACAGTGATATCTGCACTACTCATCGACTAAAAAACACCAGATTATCCTTGTTAATTACACAATATTGATTGGTTTAAATTGTGTGCAATGCTTTTGTATTTTTCCCCTTCGATTCGGAGAAACAAATATTTTTTCAGAGTAAAGGATGGCAGAAGACACTACACTACCCAGAATCCCCAGCTATCGTTTGGACTACACCATGTGCTCTGTTTGACAAACCCCGTTTTTTTTCACCATTCATTCCAATGGCGTCTATGTCACATGATCTTCAAATTTCTCCCTGCAGAAAAAGAAAACATGGCCTAACTTCGTTTTATTCTCGGTGGAAATGCCTATTTTAAAGTAATTTTGGCCATTAAAATGCGTTTTGATGTTATTTGATGCGAGATATATGAGTTGTTATTTCAGATTATGTGTGCAGTGGATGTACATGATCTTTAGTTTGCTAGTTATTACGAAGATTACTTCAGGAAATCGCGACGTTTTCATTGTTACCAAGGTGGTTGCTAGGGACGCTGCTATCGATATTATTTCTGTTATGTTGTGTAACTGTTTAATGGTGTTATCTTTATTGCTACCCCCTTCCCCGTCAATGTATAGTGTTGGTCCACAGCGCAAACATATTAGTTGAACAAAATCCGCATCTAAAGATAGCCTACGTTATTTCCCCCTGTGCAATTCCAGTCTCACATCTCACATCACATCGTCATTAACAAATACCGGAAACAGACCGAAAACATTTAAAAAAAATAAAATAATACTTTATTCCGATTGTGCTTGCTTTTCTCTTTGAAAGTCATCACATAACGGCATTGTAAAACACGGTTCGGCTGCATTAAATATGACATATCTGCCATAGTTCTGTATTTATAGAGCCCTGATGAGAAGACTTCTTGTCAAACATGAGGAACTGAAAACGTGACGTGGATCATAAATATATCAGCCATCTTACATTTCTTTTCACACAATACGTCTCCTTGCAGTATCAACACTAATTCGGCTGACTTTTATATTTGATCCAATTGGTAGATAGGCTGTATTTACACCATAAAGGTGCACAGCTGATATAAAGGGACACCTAGTGGTTAAAGCATGTTATTGAATTTCATTATTATTTTTATTATTAGATATTAATAGGATCCCTATAAAGTATATTCATTACTCGTTATTCTCTACTAATAGTTAATTAGACTGTATGTAATGACTATTTTGCACATCCCTTTCAAGATTTCATGATTTTCTAAGGTTTATTGACATATCATATAGGCCTACACAACTATGGTGTAGTTCTGCATTGAATGAAATACTTGGGTTGCAGGTTCCTCAATAGTGCATTACAAGACATCTATCAATATTTGTGCATACCTCCAGCAATGTTAACTATGTTGAAGCACTTATTTTAACTGGTATTATACATATGTATTATACTCTTATAAGATGTATGTAGATATTTCATCTCCGGCCTTGTCAGGTATTGAACAATCAATAAATAAAGAACACAGAATTGTTAAATATAAAACACAGAATTTGTGTGATTATACTAAATGATTTACAAATAAACACAACTGCATATTTACAACTATACACATGCTGATGTAACGCAAATGTTCCAACTTGGGATCAATAAAGTATATCTTATCTTAAGCTGATCGATGGCTACTGCGATATTTGCAAAATGTGCCTCTGAACCTTGACAAGTGCATGTTTCAGGCTCATCAATTAATGTAATGTAATGTTATCAATTAACAACAGGGGTCACACACATAAGACCAGATGTTAAATAAAGCTCTTCTGACCTTAGCTGGCATGTGTGTATTAATGCTGCCCATTATGGGCACAAGCAATTTTCACCCATTTATTAATTATATGTTTTACATTTGAGTGTTTCCTATCGCCTAAACGTCCAGGGATGTACAGTTTAATACTGGCAACTTCTTATTATGGGAAATACGAAAACGTATTTTAAAACTACAACTCCCAGTAGAGACATGCCATAGATAGAGAACATGTTGCGAAACAGAATAGCCAGCATGTGTAGTTCTGGGGACGGGGTGGGGGAGGGGGGGGACGGTGGACCCGTTCAAATCCAGTTTTGGACAGTCTGCCGTGGTTCCATCCCATTTCAAGTGCTGTTCGAGAATCGGTGTAACCCTCGGAGCACACACTCCAATCACAGAGTTTGAGGACTATCACAGGGTTTGTCAAACAGAGCACATGGTGTAGTCCAAACGATTGCTGGGGATTCTGGGTAGTGTAGTGTCTTCTGCCATCCTTTACTCAGAAAAAAACATTTCTTTCTCAGAATCGAAGGGGAAAAATACAAAAGCATTGCACACAATTTAAACCAATCAATGTTGTGTAATTAACAAGGATACTCTGGTGTTTTTTAGTCGATGAGTAGTGCAGATATCCCTGTAAAATCAATCGACAGTAAGGGGAATACTTACATCCGGGTGTACAATTCTCCGTTATCCAATGGGAATGGACGCTCACATTGCCTTTAAGGGCAGCCGACACAAACGAATGCCGTGCTTCCATGAGCGTCAAATCCCGCCGCAGATGGGAATACATTGCAATCAGTTGAAAGCTATTTGCGTCCCTTTATGACGCTGAAGGAGCCTAGGAGCGTCACAACTGGACGCCACGGACACTGACCAAACGTCGCTCCTGGACGCTTAGGGAGTGAGAGTGTGTTGTCCAGGTAGGCACCTTTACGCTGGTTAGCAAAACAAAATATTCTCTTTTGGCTTCAGCAGGTACTGAAATGATTCGATTTCAGGGGCATGACATATTTGCATTTCAACCATGCCTGAACACGGACCTCCACTTAATGTAATCAGTCTTTGCTGTTCTGGGAAGGCAGCTGCTCAAAACGCAGAATATTGAGCGGTTTCAAACCAAAGAATAGTCAAATAACAAGAGTGGGTGGAAGCACAGGAGCGATTCCCTCACATCTGTCTGTCTCTCTCAAGCCTGTTGAATGACACAGCAGCCTGGTGTGTTTGTCAGAGAGGGGACTCGGAGTCAGGGCCATGACAAGTGTCTGCTACGCAAAGGAAGGATGACAAAGGCAGTGAAGGTAACACCAGCGGACTGTGAGAGGGAATTCAGTGTGAAAAGAACCAATCATTACTCTTCCCACTTCAATGCAGGTTTGCCCATTTTTTCATCAGCTCTAAGCCAGGCAGGTGAACTCCAATTTAACAATCTGAATAGCTTATAATATTCATGTCTCCAACTCAAAATCAATTTTCCATTAGTAGGGATTCAGTTCATGGTTATGCCAGAGTTATGAATACATGTGCCACTTTTTTCCTACAGTAATTGCTCTTCTGATTAAAAAGCTTTTTAACAAGATCATCTGGGTTGGCATTAACAGTCTTTGACGAGACATTATAGCCAAAGTGAAGTGCCTCTAGGCCTGCTTTAATAAATGTTAGCATTTCATGGTCCCTAAGAGTGATAAAGATCCTCAATATGCACGTCTGCCCTGACAGCACGTTGCAAACTGCCAGCCAATGAAAGTATCAGGACTGGCTGAGTGATATATGGGTTGCTCCTTCTGGTCATGCACTTTTACCTTACATCTCATTCTGATTCACCGATCTGATATGATACTACTTCTTCAAATGTTACTCTCTGGTGTTTCACAAACATGGGTTGGTTGTTACTTGTGCACTTACCACAGAATACCAGCTCATCCTCAAACTGTAATTTGCTCCATATATGTGTGTCCATGTAGAACAATGTTAAAAGAAAACAGCACAATAACTGCATTGCAGTCCTTTTCCTTCGTTCCAGTGGATCCCAGTCTATTTCAAGTTGTGGTGCAAAAGTCTCTGATGTTGCTGGGTGCCTGAGTCATATTTAATCCAAATAAATAGCCTTAGATGCTAGCTCAGTTAGCTTAGCTTCCATATTGGCTCACCTACCTATCCTCCATGGACAGCAGTCAATGGAGGATAGGAAATAAATCATGCATCTGTTACTTTTCTTCAGGACACTGACCATGAAAGTGTTCCCAAAGGTGTGTTTATGGCCATCCTCACCTTCATTAAAAATAACGATGCCATATCACCAAATGTGCGTGACATTGCTGTTTTGTTGGAAGAGAGCACTGCACTGCACGACCTACACCTCTCCCCTACATGTGCATACCTATTTGGACTACAGCACAATGAACATTGATTATCCAAGCTGATGTGGTATAGCTTTGAAGGAATGCAGACTATCTTTTACGAGCTTTTGTCTTTCGCATAAGAAAACAAAGCTTTTTCTGTGAATGTTAATGATGTAGCCAGACATGACTTTAACAGATTTGTCTTCTGTTAAAGTGCATTGTGGCGAGTGGTTATGTACAACTTTACAGTCAGTCATTTTGAGCCTGCATGTCCCCTCCTCTTCTTGAAAAGATAATTAAAAATTGGACATTTGTGGATGTGTCAGTTGCAATTTTGCCAGATTTCTATTTTCAACCGTTCAAGTTCATTTTCATGATCAGGTAAAACGTCAGTGTATTGGTACACTGGTGGCAGCCAATCATTTTTCAGAATAATGTCCCATTTGCCTACATATTTGGCATTATCAGTATTTATATCACCAGCTGATCTGAATTTGAAATGGATTATGTTGTAAACTGTTTCAGGCCCAGTACACTTGTTCACACTATTCACAATCATTGATAGACATTGTTGAGCATGAAGTTTAAGGCTACTATATTCTACTGTGACTTTCTGTTGTACTCGAGACCCAGTGTTGTGCTCGTTACTGAAAACCAGTAACTAGTTACCATTACTAGTTACTTTATTTCAAAAGTAACTCAGTTACTTTACTGATTACTTACACCAAAAAGTAATGCGTTACTGTGAAAAGTAACGTTTTAGTTACTTAAAAAAGGGCTCCCATTAATGCCCTTATAGCCTTCATTTCAGTTACTGTTATTGCATTGGAGAATAATACAATCTGTTGATCAACTTGACATGCATTATATGCAATCTGGATAGCATCGATATTAGCTGGCTTTACATTTTTGTATATTCTTTCTCCAGGTAGTTGGAAAAAGTTTTCCGTCCCATATGCCGTGTGCCGCCCGGAACATGCTATCATGCTAACTAGCTCCCTGAAAGTGGGTGACTCCACTGTAGCAATAGCCTGCATGTGTTCTACAACATACCGTGCAATGGCTTTATCGACTTTTCCCTGGCTAGCAGTCCCTTGGTTAAAATCCAGCCGCTGTTGCTTAGGTGCAGGTGGAGGTGGAGTGGCGTCGGCTGAGTCTCTGTGGTCTTAGCTACTAGCTTCGTCCCAGCATGTTGTTTTGCAGATGTTTTAAGAGATTTTAATGACTGGTTTGGGCAGTAGATGGGCTTCTTTGACCCACCAGGACACAACTTACATTTAACTAAAACATTCTTTTCTTTGTGCTCGACAAAAGTGAAATAGTGAGAATATCTCCAGGTGGAGAA
>NW_027262743.1:0-23896 GCF_902827115.2 Pseudochaenichthys georgianus | reverse complement strand
GGTGGGTTCTAGCTCCCGTGTGTTATCTGAAATCGCCATACTAACTTTTCTTCTTCTTGTACTTTGTTCGTTTTGTTGTTTTTGTTGTTTTTGTTGTTGTGTTTCTTCTTGTTCTTGGCGGCTGGCAAACAGCTTTTAGGTGCAATACCGCCCCCTGGCTTATAAATAGTGAAGTGGATACTGCCCTGAATGACAGACTTTTTTCCCACTCGTAAAAAAAAAGGCGTATTCGTCGTGTGACTGCATGTGCCGAACCGTGACGGTACGGGACGAATACGGATACCGTTACACCCCTACTAGATGGTCAAAGTCAATACACAGTATAGACAACAATTCGGTAAAATAATCAAAAAAGCTTGCACAGTATGTGGGTGGTCTATAGATGTTTAGGAAAAGAGCTCGAGAGGAGCATTTCAGCTGAAGGGCCACATATTCAAAAGAAGCAAAGTTTCCAAACATAGTCTGCTTGCATTGAAATAAATCATTCAACTAAATACTACTCCACCCCCTTTCTTACGCAGTCTTGCCTGACTCATAGAACTAAAGTTGGGAGGGGTTGATGCTATAAGAACAGCTCTGCTGTTGTTTTGGTCTAACCAAGTTTCAGTTAAAAACATAAAATCCAGATTATGCTTGGTGATAAACTCATTGATTACAAACGATTTACCTGCTAAAGACCTGACATTTAATAGAGCCAGTTTAAGTGTGTTTGATGTACTATCACTCTGATTGTTTGTGATAGACCGTGGAGTATGTGGAATCACTGTTACATTCGATACATTTAAACATATGCTTTTGGATTTTCAGTTTTTAACCTGAGTCATCAACCTTCTGTGGATGTTGGTTATAACAGAAATGGGTCGCTGCACTGGTATAGAAGCCTCTGGTCGTTGGGTGGCGCCAGAGAGCGAGATGGCAGGGGTCAGCGGCATCAGTGAAGAAAAGTTGCGGGTAGAAAAGTTTCTCGTAGTCAGTGTTATTGTGCATGACCCTATCCAGTTCTGCTGTGGTACTGAATTGTCATGTCTGTTTAGCAGTGTAGACAGCATAAAAAATGTTAGCAGCCAGAGCACGGCTACCCTGGGAATTAGGGTCCACTGGGGCGGGTAACCTCCTATGTCACGGTGTTCACAGACACATCCGTGATAGGTTGGGGGGGGACCTGCCTAGGGAGAGCTATAGGGGGTCGCTGGTCTCTGACAGAGACACGGCACAGCAACCTTCTAGAGTTGCGGGCAGTGGTGTTAGTCCTCCAGCATTTCAAACCCTTAATACAGGGCAAACATGTGCTGGTGAGGAGCGACAACAGCACCACAGTGGCGTACATCAACAGGCAGGGCGGAGTCCGCTCCGCCACCTTGTTGATCACAGCAGAGAACCTGTGGTTGTGGGCTTCAGTGATTGTGTTGTCTCTGAGAGCCCTCCACATCCCGGGACTGGAGAACAAGGGGGTCGACCTCATGTCAAGAGGTGGGCCCCTGCCAGGCGAGTGGGTGCTTCACCCGGAGGTGGTGAAGCAGATCTGGGCCCAGTTCGGGAGAGCGGAGGTGGACCTGTTCGCCAGCCGGCACAACTGCCTGTACCCTGTGGTTTTCCAGGGCTCTGCGGGACAATCGTTTGCACACGAGCCATGGCCAAGAAAGCTGCTCTCCGCCTTTCCACCGGTACGCCTCATTCTCCCTCTCCTGGAGAGGGTGAGAGGAGAGCGTCTGTCAGTCATCCTAGTGGCCCCAGATCGCCGCCTGGCGCCGTGGTTCGCAGTGGTGACACAGATGATGGTGGGCCAGCCCTGAGCGATTCCTCAGTTCTGGGGGGCGATGTCTCAGGAGGCAGGTGCAATAGGGGCGTTACCCACTCTGGGCCAACCTCTCCAGGCTTGGCTCCTGAGAGGGACAGGCTGAGACAGGGGGGACTGTCTGACAAGGTTATTCAGACTATCCAGGCAGCAAGAGCAGGATCCACCACAGCCTGTTACAAGCCAAAGTGGTTGGGATTCCAGCGATGGTGTGAAGAGGGGAGCCTAGAGCCCCTGTCGTGTACGTTGGGCTTGCTCATTCCACAATTAAAGTGGATGCAGCAGCCACCTCGTCCTGCCATGAGGGATTTGCCGCTTATGTCACGTTTTTACAGGGGGTCAGGAGGCAGCGCCCAGTAGTGCATGTCTCCACCCCACAATGTGATCTGCCATTGGTGTTCGAGGCTCTGGTCACAGAACCATTTGAGCCTCTGGAGCTCTCCTCCCTGAAAGTACTGTCATGGAAGACAGCCTTAACGTCGGCCAAGAGAGTGTCCGAGCTGACCGCTCTGTCGGTGTACCCAAGTTGCTTAGTGATCCGGTGTGACCGTAGCGGGGCGACACTCAGACCGAACCCCTCCTTTGCTCGTTCAGATCAAGGGCTATTCAGTTAGGGGGCTTTAGTCTTCCACCCCATAGTAGGGCCAGGGAAGCTACATTTCACCTCCTCTGCCCGGTGCGTGTGCTGGCATGTTATGTGGAGCGCACGGCTGCCACTAGGCGCACTGAACAGATGTTTGTGTGCTTTGGGGGCGGCATGGCCGGTAAAAATCTGTCCAAGAAACGTTGTTGTTTTATCACCCGGTCACCATGTCTGGCTCCTTCTCGTCATCTGTGCTTGCTGGGGCAACACAGGACTGGTGAGGGGGGGGCGGCTGTGGGTCAGCAGGTATCTGACCCCCCCCCCCCCCCCCCCCCACTGGACATAATGCACTTATGTGTTCCCATGCTCCGTGGGGACCCGGGAAATGTGGTAAGCCCCATACAGGGCTGGGGGGCTCTCCCTGCCTGCCTATGGGCGTGCAGGGAGAGCCCTCCTCACTGTTTTCCAGGCACACTATTCACGAGGTAAGCGTGTCTGAGTGTGCCCTACCAGCCAGGTAAACTGCGCCCCCGACTTCTGCCCGGGCACAACCGGAGGAGAGGAGGTTGCGGTGCAGTGGCTATTAACCAAAAAAAAAAGCCACTCCACCCACTGTACCAATAGAGTCCAGTAGAGGGCGGAGCCTGTTTCAGTTATAACGGTGGGTGACGTATTGTAACCCTAGGTATATAGGCACAGGCGGAGTCCTCTACTCGGGGCCCTGTCTGTTCTATGCTGCACGCTGAAGAGAAGTGTAGGGTGACAGCTAGGAGGCGAGGCCGCCTTATGGCGTGCTTGCGCTCGCATTCAGGTAGGTCCCCCTCAGGGGGCCGGCTACGGTTATAGATATCTCAGTTGATGAATGCTTGCATAGTGTGGTTGAGAGGTAGTACCCATAGAGTCCAGTAGAGGGCTCTGCCTGTGCTTATATTACTAGGGTTACAATACGTAACCCACCGTTACATCCACAATGCAAAAGTGCCTACCAACCATGACAAAAAAGGTTACGCTACATCGTTAGCCGCACTGTTTAAGTAAATAGGTTGTGATCGCTATCTTGTAAAGATGGCCGACTTGCTGTTGATGACATCACAATCCCATGCCCTGTTGCTCATCTATTGATAATATTCACTTTTTTTTTTGTCGTTAAGGTTTTTTCCAAGAAGAAAAGTTCTCAATGGCATTTAACTACAAACCAGGTTGTAGGAGATAGTTTTGGCAAAAATATTCACAAACCTTCCCTGTGGAACGGACCCCTTTCCAAACGCAGAAGTAGCAAACGACCCAGACAGCCAGGAGACACAGCAGCACCTCCCACTGCACTCCACCCAACTCCTCTATCCCCCCAGACATAGACAACACGCCTCTCCTGCAAGGGGACACAAGACAGTCGATGATAAGTGCAATAAATCACAATATACTTTAAACATGATCCATTGCTGCTGCTATACATAATTTATTATGAGCTTCACGGGACAACATTGACTCACTCCCAGAACTCAGAGACTGAAGACTTGGTGAGATTTCCAGATGTCCAGTTTACTGACTGGTTGCCTCTGTGTGTTTGAGTAGAGTTTAAGGAGGACAGGTCCACACATCTGTCTGTTAGTTGGAAAGCAAATCAAAATGTGGTTAAAGTGAAAATCTTTATATCAGATGATAGTAAAATGGTCACTCATTTGGTTATTGTTTTTAGTCATGAAACACAGCAATGTGCCAACAAGGCAAGGTAGAAGGTTGGTACAGCACATTATACAGTATAACAAATTCAAATATTGAAAAAAATATATGCTTTGAAAATCTTTTACAGTATGTGTGAGGAAATGCATTCTATACATCACCCACAGATGACCATGCAGACCCGGTCTTAACTCTGTCACCTTTGAATTACTCAACTATCCCCGCAAATATAAGCTATATATAATAATTAATTAAAATGTTAAACATTTATGCAGTGTAATATCAGAATCATTTGCGGTCTTTGTCTCCAGGACAGTTGATATGAAGAAGATATCAGTCAGTTGGCAAACAGATCAATACGTTTGCAAACCTTATTCAAAATTATTATTTGCATTTAGTGATTCTATTGTCTAGCTCTCTGCTAACCATGTGTTTCTCTTGGAAGATATTCATATTTATTACATTTAATTTCACGGTATATCATAACTTAGAAGCTAAATTAGCTTTTGTCTTTTAGTTTTTTTCTCAAAGGTTAGCAAATTGGTAGCTCTGGGTGAAAAGTGAACGTTTGCCAAAGTAGAACACGTTTTGATCAAGTTGCTTTTTCCACATAGTTTGTTAAATGTATGTTATTGTGTGCCGCTCATGTTTTGTGCATAATTTGTGGATATGAGTTATTTTAGAATTTGTCAGTTGATTTCCTCTACCTTTTTGTTCTCTGGTAAGTTTTCCGTGTGTTGAAAGTGATACAAAAATGTTTCATGTCATTGATTTCCATCATGTGACCAGGGTGATCATTTATAAAACATGAAATCAATCCGATTATTACCATAACATTTATGTAAAGGAGACCGTGTCTCAAAAGAGCTCTTGAAGAATAATGTATTTGTCAATAAACGAAAAGGTAGATGCTTTTGCACCCAGGTGTACATAGTCAACAATGCTGTTTGCCCCGTGGCAAACATTAGATTTGGTTTTGAATGTATATATAGATATGCAAATGTATAACATTGGTTGCGATTGCTTGTTTAGGTAATCGGAACATCAGAGATCAGTGTTATTTTGGACTTTACAGACCAACCAACCCAACCTAATCTGGGATTGTAGATACTAGGCACCTATTAGTCAATCATTAATTAGGATGTTTCCGGCATACAATAAATACAGTTGGTCGGGGTATGGGTGTGAAGATCCGAATAGCTGCTGTGTGACAAATCTTACCTGGGTGCAAATAGACTGTAAAACAACAGCTGACTGGCACTTCGAAAGAAGTAAGTACTTTAGGACCTTTGAACCCGCTGTACGTCCACCCATACTTCCCCTATACAGACCTGTGTTCCAGGGATTGTTGCAGGTGGCCCAGGGAAGAGGGTCTCTGAAGCAATAGATGAGGTAGAGGAGGGCCCAAGCCAGGATAATGGTGTAGGCTCGGGAATAAAGTTGGATCACCATATAAGAATAGCCAGTACCTGAAGAGACAGAGAGATCATCCGAAATACCCTCGGTTTAAGCTGTAAAGAATATGTGTAAAGAAGCCGGATGTAAATTAATCACTGCAGTGTTTAGCTGAGTTTCTGCTGGTAGACAGCCTTCTCTTCACATAGCTCACTCCTCGCATGTGGACGCTCCAAAGGGGCGTGGCCAGCAGCAGCTCGGTTACATTTAAAGGGCCAGACCCAGAATCAGCACTTTAGTAACAGGGCTGAAATAGATTGGTATGAGGCATGCTACCATGGGTGATCTGTTTCGTATTTTGAGTAAAACACTTCAGAGACATATTTTGTATAGATATGGTCTTATAATATTGTTCAAATATAGCATACTAGGTGACCTAAACTCAGAAAACATCAGATGTAAAGGATACAAGCTTGTTGATGTATCTCCCCAAATACAGGCAAGGACAAATAAACAAGGGTGGATAAACTGCAGCTGCCTTTGATATAATGGGCTTTCATAATAACTGTGATCTACATATCCATCATTTAAATTTGATGAATTGCCATTTTCACACGTTTTTCTAATTGATTTCTCGACCAAAGTGTTATTGTTCTAGGGCAGTGACTGTGAGTGTGTGTGTATTATTGGCCTCATTCAATCATCAGAGCTGAGGCTTTGTATAAGTGCAACAGGAGTGCAATATTTACATTTTAAGTACTGTACAGGCATAAATGAGGACCTATATTTTAGACTTCTTTTGTAAACAATCATTTCCGTGGCCCATTCCACAACACCATGCCCAAATGCAAGAGTCCTAATGGTAGAATACCACTATAAAATGGTCACATGTTCCATGACATTTGTCTTTCCTGAGAAAAATGTCAATGCCAAACAAAACAGAGATTGTGCTTCAGAGAATTTTAGTTTTGTCTCAGAAGTCCACTGTGGCTGAAAACAAGGTTAACAGGAAAAGTCTGTACATTCATTAATGTGTGAAGAGTCCATACTGTATGACATATACAATATGATATGGTTGAATAACAATGCTTTAGGCATGTAGAGTCTGGGGTGTAACGGTATCCGTATTCGTCCCGTACTGCCACGGTTCGGACGTCACAGTTCGGCACATGCAGTCACACGGCGAATGCGCCTTTTTTTACGAGTGGGAAAAAAGTCTGTCACTTAGGGCAGCATTACACTATATATAATCCAGGGGGCGGTATTGCACCTAAAAGCCAGCTGCCCGTAAATAAAGAACAAGAACAAAACACAACAAAACGAACACAATACATGAAGAAGAAAAGTTAGTAGCTACAGCGAGTTCACACAACACACAGGAGCTAGAAGACCCACCTGCTTCTTTTAAATCAGCTGTGTGGGAACATTTCCGGTTCCCTGTGGACTACAACAATGATGGGGTGCAAGTTGTGGATCGGACGAGGACGGTGTGTCGGCGTTGTTCGACAGCGGTGCGGTATGCTAGTGGTAACACGTCAAACATGCTCAATCACATCCGAGTCAGTCTCAGTCCCCAGCGAGAGGGTTTTCTCGACGGCAGGTGACATAGTTACCGCCAACAGATCTGCCCTCACTACTGACAACGTAGACAAACTCATCTTTTTGAAGACAAACTTGAAAATACAGTAAAGCTTGAGTTAATTACACATGTTAATTACACATGTTAGACATTGCTCCTAAAGGTAGGCTACATATTTTATTTAGTTTTATATTTATCATTGTATTTATTTTATATTTTGACATCAGGATATGTTATACAGTTCTGTATTGCCTTTTATTGATTTAGTGGGGATGCTCTTTCCCACTAATTTTTCATGATAAACGTAGGAAAACATCTCGTGGCTTAAAAAATGACAAATAATTAAGCAAAAATAATTCAACAAAATGCCTCTTGAGGGCATGAAGTGACAAAAACGTTCAACATTCCTCCATTGAAGCCCATTGTAATTTCAGGCAGATATTTCCTCACGGTAGCAGCCGCACACCTTTAGTTAAACTGCCAAAAAGGCCACATTATTAACCTGAAACTACACAAAAATTACACTTCAGATACTCAACTTCCTTGACATGCTTCACGTTTTGAAATTTCACAGATATCTGTTACGGTTCTTCCACAAAACGTTCACATGTAAGAGGTGTATCTCTCATTCAGAACAATGGAAACCTGTGAACCAGATAGCAGTGTGCTAACAGTCCAGCCGTAAAGACATCTACGGGACAGTTTTGAGATTTCTTCAAATGCCGTTGTCATGGCAACACAATGCTCGCCTTGAAACACGGTTTTCTCATAACTTCAGTGAAAATACTCCAAACGCCCCAACACTTCACAGGTTTGGTAACGATGCAACCATCAACGCATCTAAGCGTAGTATAGGGTGTCATCAAATGCCGTTGCCATGGCGACAGACCGCTCGCCATGAAACACAATGTGGCTGTAAGTCCAATCGACACGGTCCAATCATCCCCCAATCTTCACTTGTATATCACCGGTCCATGCCTCAACAGCTCTATGCCAAATCTGAGATCTCACCATATGCTGTTTCCATGGAAACACATCCCTCGCCATAAAACAGGATGTCGCTATAAGTCCAATTGACACGGTCCAATCGTCCCCCAATCTTCACTTGTATATCACCGATCCATGCCTCAAGAGCTCTACGCCAAATCTGAGATCTCACCATATGCCGTTTACATGGAAACACATCCCTCGCCATAAAACATGATGTCGCTATAACTCCTATGAAAATGTTTCAAAAGTGCTCAAACTTCACATTTGTGCTAACAGTCCAGCCGTGAAGACATCTATGGGACAGTTGAGATTTCTTCAAATGCCTTTGCCATGGCAACACAATGCTTGCCATGAAACACGGTTTTCTCATAACTTCAGTGAAACTGCTCCAAACGCCCCAACACTTCACAGGTTTGGTAACGATGCAGCCATCAACGCATCTAAGCGTATTATGGGGTGTCATCAAATGCCGTTGCCATGGTAACAGATCATTCGCCATCAAGTTAGTTCAGAAGTTTGCAGTTCAAATATTCTGCTGCTTTTCCAAGCCTTTTTACTGTATTTTCTTCTCTCAGCACACATTCAAGCCCCCTGTGTTCATGTATAATTTCAATCTAAATTCTTCACTTTCTTCTTACACATTTCATTTTAATTTAAATTCTTCACTTTCTTCTTACACATTACATTTCAGCATAGCAGTTTAGCGTCAGCTTTTCAGCATAAAGCATTCCCACTAGCAATTTCTTCAGGAATTGCATTCTCTAGTTTTGTTTGAAACACTTTCTTATTATTTATTTTAATATTTTCAAGACATTCTTTTTAGTTGTACAGCTTGTTTAACCTTTTTGTTTGACATCAGCCATTATAAATAATATGGCCATCTGAGTGTGTGTGTTACTGTTTGTGGTTTGTTTTTAACTGTGTAATACAGTTAATGATTCCAAATGTGAGAGTTCCTTATTTTCATACCAAAACGTGCACTACTGTTACAAATAAATAACAGCAAAAAAAAATTATGCATTTGGGACTTTTTTTTGCTTTTCCTTGTTGTACCGAACCCGTACCGAACGGTGACCCCCAAACCGAGGTATGAACCGAACCGTGACATCTGTGAACCGTTACACCCCTAAGAGTCTGTATTATATTATTATTCTTAATTCACATACAGCTGTGGTGTCAATATTAACAAAACACAATGATTATGATTCCTGTTTCTTGTATTGGTAGGATGGGGTACATTCACGAAGTATGGCTTCAGGGATTTTCATTTTAGAAAACTTGGTGTTTCCTGAAATACATTTTCAGTTCTAGCCAGTTTTAAATTACATAATCCCTAATTGTCTAGTTGCCAGCTCATCAGCTGAAAATGTCATAAATGGATTCAGTATCGTATTGTCAACATAGGCTATTATGCCATTAAGGCTAATTAACCCATGTTATGCTAATTGTGCAAATTGCCCAACATGTGCAAGTTAATATCCGGCAGTTTGTGCTGGGGACCAGTACTATACATTTCAAACATAAAACGTGTGGTTACCCTGTGCCAGGGGGCAGAGCTTTCTCCAGCAGGTCATGGCGCCCTCTTGTGTGTACTGACCCATCGCGGTCTCCATCACGTAAAGCGGCAAGCCACACAGCAGGGCAAAGAAACAATACGGCACCAGAAAGGCACCTGAACACACAGAATATTCACACCTGAGACTATGACATGGATGTTCAGTTTTGATGTTCCCCTACATTTAATAATAACCATGAGAAGGACAGATTCTGCATGAATAAAGTGATAATAAAATGTAGATGTACAACAAATATTACTGTTATGGTGAGTTCACGCCGCAAGCGGCTGTCAGCTGTGTTTCCTCGCCTCATAGAGAGGCGAAGTCCCTCCCCTTCCGGTGGACCTCCATGGGACCTTATTTCAGAAAAAGTATTGAAGTCAATGGAGAGAGAAAGATTATCTTTTGATCCCGTTTGAATTGTGCAACAAATTACACATATGATGTTTGTCAATTTAAAAGATCATTTTGCAAGTAAAAAAAAATAAAATGTGTCGTAAAACTGTGAAGTAACACATTATTTTGTGTGAAACGCTCAATGAACTACATCTCCGGTCTTGCATACGTCACCAACACCAAGATGGCCGTCACGTTGGCACATTTCACCTCTTTCTTTCAGAATGAAGCGAGAAGTATTAAAAGAGGTGAAAATCACTACAAGTCTGGCCATGTTGAGAACTGTACACAAACAAAAGGGGAGTTAGTCTGTTCCAGCATGCAGGACCGGCTTTACAAGGTGTCAGTGAGTAACACGAGTGTAATGTGTAACCTTAATGTACACGACTCTGGGATTTGTAGGCTTTCTAGTTGCGTATTTTTCATAGTCTTATATTTCAACAGTTTTAAGACAAACTGTGACTTTTTTGACATGGAAATGATTTTTTAAGATTGACAAACATATGATGTGTAAATTGTGGCACAATTCAAACGGGATCGAAAGATACGTTTTCTCTCCCCATTGACTTCAATACATAATTCTTCAGAAATAAGGTCCCATGGGGCGGAAGTAGATGGGCGTGACTTCGCCACTCTATTCAAACAGGACGCGCTGGTGAGGGGGTGGGGCTTATCTCCATGTAAATACTATGGTAGATTAACTACAACAAAATTAACATATTTGACCGTTTTAAATGAAACCGTTTTAAAGGTGTGTTTCCTGAATGGATATCTGTGGCCTGTACTATGAAGCAGGATTTGCGGTTAGCGATGTAACCGCTGAAAAAGGTTGGGAACCACTGATACTTTTTACTCCATTACATTTACTTGAACACTCACAGTTACTAGTTACTTTGTACATATAATAATAACACATATATGCCCATATAGTATAATGCAGTACTGCATGCACTACTAAACTACACAGTATCTAAATCTGGTCCAAATTGAACGACTACAACACTGAAATGCTCTAGTGTAAAAACATGATACAATTAAAACCATCATCATATAATACTTTGAAAGATCCATTCTGCATAATGAGTACTTTTACTTTTGTTACTTGAAGTACATTTAGCTGATATTATGCATGTCCTTTATATTATTATGAAATACACCATTATGCAGAATGAGTACTTATATGTCTTTGTACTTTAGGTAATTTGAATTACTTTTGAATTTGTATAAGTATATATTTTTTAAATCAGGACTTTTACTTCTATGAGTATTTTAAGACTATAGTATTTGTACTTTTATTTAAGTAAAGGATCTGAGTACTTCTTCCGGCATTGATGTTAAGTCATGCCAACAGGCTCTACAGTTTCTTGGCTGTTTTACTTGTGCTTGGTAGATAGTCAGGTCTACAAAAAGAACACATACAGAAGCAGATTAATAATAATCGCTACTGAGTACAATAACTTCCATTATTTTAGCAGCCGTGTGGCTATAAAGTCAATATATATACTTTCAAATGTTGTTTTTCATGTAACCTCAAAGTATTTCTCTGAAACTCTCTCCCACAAGACATCCGCAATATGGACTCACTCCCAACCTTCAAATCCAGCCTGAAAACACACCTTTTTAAACTGGCGTATTCCATTTCTTAATCTCTGCTAAACTGATTGTTGTTTTTAAGTCTGTTTTTTAAGTATTTTTTAAGTCTTGTATTACTGTGTGCTCTTCTTTGTTGCTTGTTTTTAATTATGCTCTGTAAGGTGTCCTTGAGAGCTTTGAAAGGCGCCCATAAATGAAATGCATTATTATTATTATTATTTAGATTATTTTCAGTTATTTTTACACACTCCTCATCATTATTAGAGATTAGGGATTTTCATGAAATCATTTAAAATGTCACAGTTGATTGTATGTAAAGCTCACCTCCTCCGTTCTTATAGCATAGGTAGGGGAATCTCCACACATTGCCCAGGCCCACCACATTGCCTGCTGCTGCCAGAATATATTCCCTTTTCCTCGTCCACTGTTCCCTCTTTTCCACTTTGTTCTCCATTTGTGTTCCTCTTTCAGTCCTCTGCTCAGTACTGCAGTACACAGCCCTGCACACAGCATACTGATTGTTATGACTGTTGCCTGAGGCCTTGGGAGTAGAGGGAGGAAGTGCTTGTTATAATTAGAAACAAACTGCTGTGTTTTTAACACAGGATGAATCTGATGATTACACTTCTGATGTATGTTCTGTTGAATTGCTTTTCCGAGGTGATCAAAGATGGTGTGGACGGGGCCGTGGCGGAAGGGACGGACGAGGTGGAGGGCGAGGTGGGGCACGAGGTGGAGGACGGGGAGGAGGAAAATTCCCGGCGGGAAGTTGCTTTTTGTGTGGCAAATTTGGACATTGGGAAAACGACTGCAGAGCAAAGAGGCCTGTAACGACGAGACGTCGTTACTAGAGCTCACGTTAATATAATCATTGTACTGTATAGGGTATATTGACACAGTATTGGCACATGATTTAAACAACACACTTTATCAATGTATGAATATGTTTATTGACAATTGATTGAATTGCATCATTGTGTGAGTGTCGTGCGGCCGGGCCGTTCCTGCTCGCTGTTCGCCTGAGTAAAGAAATGGATGCGGTTTAAAAAGCGCATATTCATGAATGGCTAACAGTACGGGTAGCGAGGGATTGTTCATGAAGTAAACGTGTGAATTAGTGATGTATTGTGTGATGATTAAACTTACCTATGTCTGTTCTCTCTCCCAGGGTGTTCGGGCAAAAGAGTTCCCCCGGGCCCGCACACCTCTAAATATAGTTCCGGGAGGGAAACGGCAAGTGGTAGTCTTCGGGGGGGAGTTCAACATTTTTGCACATAGATATAGTTAATTAATGTATATTGTCATAGCTTTATTCATGTGTGTATTATTGGTAGATTGATGGGGACATGTTTAGTAAATGTGTATATAGTGGTAGTAAATAGTTTGCGTAAATAGCTCCTCTTGTTTGAATGACAGCATTGACAGGAGCAAACACAGCTGACAGCCGCGGTGAAACTCGAGCGATTAGAGCGATGCGAATATTGGGTGGTCTACCATAGTATTTACATGGAGATAAGCCCCTTAAAAACCATGAGTTAATAAAGCATTAATTCTGTATTTACTCCTGTCATTCAAACAAGACGCTGGAGAGGGGGCGGGCCGTATCTCCGTGTAAATCCTATCGGAATCGGATCCATCAGGCTAAACTAACCTGTAGCTGCTCCGTCCACACTCACAACAACGTCATACAGACATAAATAAAGCAGCGACTGTATTCACCGTGACATAGACAGTCTGTGGTTTGTACATGTTTAACTTTTGTCCAGTTTCTGAACAGATATGAGGAGCTGTGAGTGTGTGCTAACAGCTGAGCTAACGGCTGATGTGTTGGGCTAATCACGAAGCGTCATTTATTGACTGGCAGCAAAAACAACCAATCACAGCAGTGCTTCTCTGGCTGGCTCTGTCCAATCACAAACAAGAAGTGTTCTCCCTAAAGGAATACCCTTTCCGTCCAATGTGAAATGCTGTGGTGTTTTCTGAAATGCTGTAGTGTTTTCTGAAATGCTGTGGTGTTTTGTGAAATGCTGTGGCGTTTTCTGTAATGCTGTAGTGTTTTGTGAAATGCTGTAGTGTTTTGTGAAATGCGGTGGTGTTTTCTGAAATGCTGTGGTGTTTTCTGAAATGCTGTAGTGTTTTGTGAAATGCTGTGGCGTTTTGTGAAATGCTGTGGTGTTTTCTGAAATGCTGTAGTGTCTTGCACTTCAGGGCCACCGTATAAAAAGACATGCATTCGAATGCACCTGACAAAGAAAATATATACTGTGGGGATGGTGGAAGTAATACAGAAGATATTCACAGCCTATGGCTTTGCAAACTACTCTAAACATGTTCTTTAGCATGTTCTGTGTGTGCACAGTATAACCCTCAGGGACAGTTCAAACCAAAGAGAGGTAACATACCGGAGCCAGTATCCGTTTCAGCACATTTGCATGGACTTTATTGAACTAAATAAATATGAGTGAATTAAATATTGTCTAACAATCATTAACATGTACTCAAAATGGATTGAAGTTTTTCCAACTAGGAATCCGGATGCATTGACAGTGGCTAAAGCATTGACAAATCACATAATCCCACGTTTTGGAATTCCGGAAAAGATCTATAGTGATAATGGCACACACTTTGTACACAAAGTAATTCAGGATTTGACAGCTGTATTTGGAATACAATTACAACGACATTGTTCTTATCATCCACAATCAGCAGGGTTGATAGAAATAAATAATGGTACAGTGAAGCTAAACTGAAGAAGATGATGGCCGAGACAGGGAAAACATGGATGAGATGCTTAGCACCAGAGATGCTAAGCATGCACATCCTACCCAGTGCTAGAGGGCTGTCACCTTTTGAAATGTTATATGGAAGACCATATTATCTGCCTGAGTTAAAACCATGTGTAAGAATGTATAAGTGAAAACACAGCAGAATGTATGGCAAACATTTTGAGAAGAAAATAGATCACAAATGTTATTGTCCCCTCTGCACAGGAAGTACCTGACACTACACAGACAGTGAAACCAGGAGAGTGAGTGTTCACCAGAGCGATAAACACATATATGCGTTATAAGAGCTGGCACTCGCCCAAGTGGGAGGGTCCCTACCAAGCAATCCTGTCTACACCGACTGCAGTTAGAGTGGCATCCTGGATACACCTGACTGTGAAGCTGTTTAAACCTAAAGACAGAAACTCGCCTCTACTGTGGTGAAGTCTGGCTACAAAGGGAGGTGATTCCAATAAGGACACTTGTCTCAAACCAGTGAAGAAACCAACAGCACCCAGTAGAATTGAAAGAGTGGACGTTAGCAGGGAAACAGTAACGGGTCTGAGTGATAGAAACTGACAATGTACTGTACAGAGAAATAATTAGGCCATGGCATCCATTCGGATTACATTAAAACATGTGCCTATACAATCTACCTACCTCAGCCGTTTGGGTACTTTTGTATATGACTTTTTTATCTGTTATAATCATTTGTATTTTTCCAAGTTCTATGTTATTCCGTAGTATAAACAGGAGGGATATGTTGGAGAAATACTGTTATATCTCTCACAGGCTCCGCCCTCTACTGGACTCTATGGGTACTCTCTTACCCCGCAAGCATTCTCCCAATGAGACTTCTATAGACGTAGCCGGCCCTGGGCGGGCCTACCTGAATGCGCGCGCATCACACTGTATAAAAGGAGGCCTCGCCTCCTGACTATCATCCTTTTCTCTTCAGCAAGCGGAAGTGTTTTTACGGAGCTTAGAAAGACGAAAAATTAAGAGTAATGGAGTCAGTTCTTGACCACAGGACCTGCCCGAAGTGTCCAAACCTGATCGCGGGAGCGGATCCACACCCCTGCTGTTTTTTGTGTATGGGGCCTAACCACGCTGTGAGCGGTATGGGCCGGCGCCGGCATGCTCAGCCTGCCAGATGCTTCCTCGGCTCACGCGTGAGCATCGTGGGCAGCATTTCCTGTCAGCAGAGTCTCCGCAGGAGGAGGTGAAGGATTCGGATCTCGACGTCGTCGAGATGGGCGAGTCAGGAGAGGAGGAAGTGCCGTTCCGATTCTCCCTTCCGTGGGGCCAGACAACCCCGATTCCGGAGGAGGAGGACGAGGACGCCTCGGTGTCGGGAGGTCCGACTCTCAGGTCTGCACGTTTGGATTTCCTAGCGGTGATGACCCTGGCAGCGGAGCGTGTAGGCCTACCGCTCCCACCACCGCTGCCACCGAGGCCTATAAGCCGCCTGAGACAGGGGTTTTACGGCCCGGTGCATCCAGCGCAACCGACCTCCGTTTCGCCCCAACTGCCTGATATATGGCGGTGTGTGGAGGCGACATGGCAGCAGCCATTCAAGACGAAGGCCCCAGTAGCCGCTATGGCAGGCATCATCAAGGTGGAGGGCCGCTCGGACACAGTGTGTGCGGGGGTGCCCCCCCTTGATGACGCGGGCGGCTGGTTGGGCGGAGGGTAAGCGACCCCTGCCCCCGCTGCCCCGGGACCGAGACACTCTGGAATATCTGGACAAGATGTTCAAGCTCGGTACGCAGATGGCGGCTGCAGCAAATAATCTCGGCGTGTTGGGCGTCTCCCTGATCACCCCTCAGGCAGCCGCCCCCGCCCTTCTGTCACAAGATGGGAGCGATTATCCGGACCGCGCTATAGGTCAGATGAATAATCTGATTCATGGCGTGGCCGCTGCAGCAGGGCGGGTGATTTCAGTTCAAGTCCCGGTCCCGGAAAGACCAAGTGCTACCGAGGTGTCCCTGAGCAAGGCACCGTCCCCTTCACTGCTCCCCGGGCGCCGTACTTAATGGCAGCCCACTGCTCCTAACACTAGGATGGGTCAAATGCAGAGAAACCCTTTCGTTACATAGTGGGAGTGCGCAGATGAGAGTGATGAAATGTAAACAAAGCTATCGTAATGTTATATGGGTACCAGGGTTTCCGTTAGCCGGTAATTACCGGTTTTTAGCTGGTAAAATTTATAAAAAACCGGTAAATTCAAAACCTGACGGTCAAAATGTCTGGTAATAATTAGGGAGGCTCCGATCGATCGGCCGCCGGTCATTATCGGCCGATATTCACTCTTAATAGTTTGATCGGTGCTCTCTATAAAGGCCGATCAGGAGAGCTGGATCTGATCGATATGGACATAAACGCGAGTGAAGTGTAACCGGAGCGAGAGAGAGATCAGATCAGCTGCTGAGTCTGACCGAGACACGCAGCTCTGCATAATCACCTGAAGCCCCGCCCTCTGTTTAGCGGGCTGCAGGAGCTGCATGAGAAACTGACGTGCTGTCAGGAGAGAGAGGGGAAAAGAGAGGATCCGTTTCTCCCGTGTTATTATTCAAAGTTGATGTAAACTTCTGAATAATGTACGTTATCTACTACAAGTAGTTTGTTTGAATGTAATAATTATGTTGTTTGTTGTTTGTGGAATCATTTATTGAAAAATAAATCAGAATTTTTCGATCTGTTACGATTATAAACTGAAGCAATATACAAATGAGCCCCGTGAACTGAGTTTTAAACTGAAGCATATCTGCTCATAGTCCGGTAATTACCTGCTAACGGAAACTCTGCTACACAACTATTATTATTATTATTGAAATATGACCGGTACGTTTCAAATTAGTCCGGTAAAATAAATTCTGCCCGGACATTTGACCGGCGAGAAAAAATCATAGCGGAAACCCTGATGGGTACAGAGGCATTATGGCCGGCATATTGCTGTTGGGGAACACACTAAGCCTGGGGTTAAGACTCCAATTAATGCAGGTTACCAGAGTTGCATTATGGCAGCGCCCGCACTCACAGAAGAGCACGTGGCGGTACGTTCATGGACCTTAGTAGAACGCACTACTCCTATGAGGACTCCGATTAATGATGTTCACCGTAAGGGTGAAAACGGCATTTTGAGGGAGCACGCGCTCACACATGAGCGTGCGACGGTGCGTTCAGGGTCCTCAGTAAATAATCGGCCCTTTCTGTGTCGACCCTCCATGGGCGAATCTTCCCTTCACGGGGAGTTTTGCGGCGGGACGGGTCGCCAGAGAGTACCACAGCTTTATAGCTGCGGCCCCACAGCTGAGGGCATGCCCTTTAACACAGTGTTATGGGGAATGGAAACTCAGCTGTGTACTATCAAAGTGGATGGACAGGACGCTGAAACGGGGCTATTCACTCCAGTTCTGCAGCATCCCACTCCCTTTTATGGGCATGCGAGAGGTGAAGCTATCCTCTCGAGAGGGGATGAGTTTCCTCTCAGCAGAGATTCAGGCTCTGGTGCAGAAACATGCTGTGTCTGTTGTGCACCCTCAGCGCAGGGAAGAGGGTCTTTATTCCATATACTTCCTGGTTCCCAAGAAGACAGGGGAATTCAGACCTATTCTAGATCTCCGCGGCCTGAATCGCCACATTTCCCGCAGGAAATTCTGCATGCTAACTATGAAACAGTTACTGGGGCTGGTGCAGCCAGGCGATTGGTTCATCACCATCGACCTGAAAGACGCGTACTTTCATGTAGAAATTGCTCCAAAGCACAGGCAGTATCTGCGTTTTGCCTTCCAGGGAATAGCCTACGAGTACAACAGGCTGCCGTTCGGCTATTCCCTATCCCCACGCACATTCAGCAAATGTGTGGCCACAGCGCTTCAACCGCTGCGCGCACACGGCATGAGAGTTTTATTTTACATAGACGACCTCATAGTCATGGCTGGGTCACGGGAACAGGCAATGTTTTGCACAGCACAATTGATCACACACCTAACCAGATTAGGCTTCGCGATCAATTGGAAAAAGAGCACCCCCATACCTCTCCAACGGGCGTTGTATTTGGGTGTGGTGCTCGATGCAGGCACGTTGCGCGCCACCCTGTCAGAGAGCAGACGTGCGTCCCTTCTTCAGGGGATACGCAGACTACGACAGGGGGCAACAGTGACAGCTTTTACTGTCATGCAGACGCTGGGTCTCATGGCGGCTGCTCACATGATGGTCCCGTTAGGGTTACTACATATGCGCCGCCTGCAGAGGTGGTTCTCCAGCCTGCGCTTGGATCCCAAGAGGCACAAGCGGCGGCTGGTGACCATACCCCCCTCAGTGAGGGGCAACCTCCAGTTTTGGGGGTCCCCGGGTCACCTCCGAAGGGGGTCTCCACTGGGACGGGTGACCTCCTACATCACAGTGTTCACGGATGCATCCGGAACAGGATGGGGTGGGACCTGCCTGAAGAGGGCTATAGGTGGGCGCTGGGCTCTAAGAGAGTCTCGACACAGCAACCTCCTAGAGCTACGGGCGGTAGTGTTAGTCCTCCGGCATTTCAGGCCCCTAATTCAGGGGGAACATGTAATGGTCAGGAGCGACAACAGCACCACAGTGGCTTATATCAAGCAGGGCGGAGTTCGATCCGCCGCCTTGTTGACCACATCGGAGGAACTGTGGTTATGGGCTTCAGAGGTGGTGTTATCTCTGAGAGCCCTCCATATCCCGGGACTGGAGAACGGGGGAGCCGACCTCATGTCGAGGGGCGCCCCCCTGCCAGGCAAGTGGGTGCTTCATCCGAAGGTGGTGAAGCAGATCTGGGCCCAGTTCGGGAGAGCGGAAGTGGATCTGTTCGCCAGCCGGCGAAACAGCCACTGTGCCCTGTGGTTCTCCGTGGCTCGGAGCGACGACCCACCCTTGGGGGTGGACGCGTTTGCACACGAGCCATGGCCAAGGAAGCTGCTATACGCCTTTCCACCGCTGCGTCTCATTCTCCCCCTCCTGAGGAGAGTGAGGCGAGAACGTCTGTCAGTCATCCTAGTGGCTCCGGACCGCGTTGGGACGCCGTGGTACTCAGAGATGACACAGATGAAGGTGGGCCAGTTCTGGGGGGCGATGTCTCAAGAGGCAGATGCAATCGGGGCGTTACCCACTCTCGGCCGTCCTCTCCAGGCTTGGCTCCTGAGAGGGACAGATTGAGACAGGGTGGATTGTCTAACAGCGTTATTCAGTCTATCCAGGCACCTAGAGCTGGATCCACCACAGCCTGTTACAGGCCAAAGTGGCTAGGATTCCAGCGATGGTGTGAGGAGCGGAGAATAGAGCCCCTATCTTGTGAGTTAGGCTCTGTTTTGTCTTTCTTACAGTTATTGGTGGACAGAGGGCTTGCGTATTCAACAGTGAAGGTGTATGCAGCAGCCATCTCGTCCTGCCATGAGGGATTTGGTGGCAGGTCAGCCTTTAGTCAACCACTGATGTCGGAGGAGGCTGCGCCCAGTAGTGCACACCTCCACCCCAGAGTGGGACCTGCCCCTAGTGCTCGAGGCGCTGGCCTCGGGGCCATTTGAGCCTCTGGAGCTCTCCTCTCTGAAAGCATTGTCATGGAAAACAGCTTTGCTTCTTGCCTTAACGTCAGCCAAAAGGGTGTCCGAGTTAACTGCTCTGTCGGTACACCCAAGTTGTTTACTGATTCGGGGTGACCGGAGCGGCGTGACACTCAGACCGAACCCCTCCTTTGTGCCCAAAAACCTAAGGAGTGTGTTCAGGTCGAGGGCTATTCCGTTAGGGGGGTTTAGTCTTCCCCCCATGGGGGGGCCAGGGAGGCTAGACTACACCTCCTCTGCCCGGTGCGTGCGCTAGCATATTATGTGGAGCGCACAGCTGCCCATAGACGCACCGAACAGCTGTTTGTGTGTGTGGGGGGCGGTGTGATTGGGAAAGCTCTGACCAAGAAACGCCTGGCAGGCTGGCTCTGCGAGTGCATTGCACATGCCTACGGACAGGCAGAGAGAGCCTGCCCCACGGGGGTTCGTGCCCACTCCACACGGGCTGTGGCTGCGTCGGCAGCCTTATTCAACGGTGTGAGTGTGGAGGATATGCACTGCGGCGTCTTGGTCGACGCCTATGAAGGGCCGTGTAGGCCAACATTCAAACTCACCTCGCACACACACAGTACTGAAAACATCTGGCCTTGCACGCACACTACTGAAATCCTCTCACATTCACTACTAAACACCTCACACACACACTACTGAAGACATCGATCCCACCCTCTCCCTTGACTCCCACATCCGCCAAGTTGTCAAAATCTCATTTTTCCATCTCCGCAACATTGCCAAAATCCGTCTCTATCTCACCCGCCCCGCAGCTGAGCGACTCATTCACGCCTTCATCTCCTCCCGCCTCGACTACTGTAACTCCCTCCTATACGGCATCAGCTCCACTTCCCTCAGTAGACTCCAGCGTGTTCAGAACGCAGCCGCCAGACTTCTCACCCACACTACATCATGGCACCATATCACCCCGGTCCTCAAATAACTACACTGGCTTCCCGTTACTCACCGCATCAACTACAAACTCCTGGTCCTTACCTATAAAGCCCTCCACCATCTGGCCCCCCCGTACCTCACTGACCTTCTCATCCCCTACCATCCTCCCCGGACCCTCAGATCCACCTCGGCCGGCCTGCTTTCCACCCCCATTGGCAATCTCCGGAGCTTTGGAGACAGAGCCTTCTCTGTGGCCGCCCCAAAGCTCTGGAACTCCCTCCCCCAAGACCTCCGTGAGTCCGAGTCCCTCACTCTGTTCCAGTCCCGCCTCAAAACCCATCTTTTCACCTCTCTCTATCCGTAAAACACCCCCCCACTCATTTTCGACCTCCTCCTGACTGCCACTGTGTTTTGTTTTGTTGTTTTTGTTGTTTTTCTTAGTCTGTTGTCTACCTGCCCCAGTCTATCTACCCCCCCCCCCTCATATTGTAAAGCGTCTTTGGGTACTATAAAAGCGCTATATAAATCCAATATATTATTATTATTATGCATAACACCTAGGCTTCAATGGTGATTGTACCTCCAGTATTCAGATAAGGCCCCATACTTCCTACATTTTGTGAGCCATGTATGGAATGATTGTGAAAACCCAGCTAGGCTCATTACTTTTCTGTCTGCTTGTTTGTGTCAGTTTGCAGGTTTGGAAACGTTAACATCATCCATGATTGACATATTCCCTGGACAGATGCGCAGACAGAGGAATGCCGCGAGCTCTGCAGGTTATTAACAGGGGTTAAAACCGGCAGGCTTCTGCAGCCTACTAATCAACAGATTAGTGGCAGCCAGCTTAATTAGCGTGCTCTGAAATGTATTAACCAACAGGTTAAAACCAGGCTTTAGCAACGAGCCATGCTGGCTATTAAACGACAGGTTATAGGCAGCTGGTTTACACAGGGCGTGAGGCAACCCGAGGTGGGCTTTGACAGAAAGGGCTGCGCGGGGGCCTCCACACGCTGCGTCTCACTCCGACTCTCATCATGAGGTGCGTACATGCTCAGGGGATGGATGGAGGTGTGTGCAGTGCTGCCCACATGAGGCGTTATAACGGCGCTCATGGGTTTATTACGACCGTGTGTACGAGGCGTATCTCTGACAGAGGAATGCTGCGAGCTCTGCAGTTTATTAACCGATAGGTTAAAACCAGCAGGCTTCTGCAGCAAGCCCTGGCGCCGTGCCGCTGGGGGCACTCAGCCTGGAATACTGCTCATTCCCCCGTTCTGGCTTCTCTGTGATGTGCTGTAATGGTCGTCATGGTGACGAGCCACGCCATTGCCCTCGTTGCCGCTGCCCGTGAGGCGAAAGGGCTTCGAGGAAGCCTCCACACGCTGCGTTTCACTCCGGCTGTCATCATGAGTCGTGTACACGCTCAGGGGATGAGTGGCGGTGTGTGCAGTGCTGTCCACATGAGGCGTTATAACCAACCTGATCTCACCAGAATGCGTGACTCCACCACGACTCCTTAACACCACAATGCGTGGTGGAGTCACGAACTTTGTTACATTTACGTGTTGGCACCACGCAAACAACCCCAATGTAAAGTGAATGAGGCTCCTTTGTCGTGGTGCACACACGCATTTCTACAACGTCCCGCAGTGAGCTTTTATTCTATACAACGTTTTTTAAATCTACTTTATAGCTTGTAGTAACTCACAGGAGGCTTCTTTTATTTTATTTGTATTCATAATTATTTTTATTTTTCGTCAGAATGTAAAAATTACATTAGTTACGAATTTGTGTTCTCAAGAAACAGTGCATTGTGTGAAATGCAACTGTGATTTTTATTAAATTAGTTAGTTTTTAAGGAAGGCCAGAGCTTCAGCTGTGTCAAATAGATTGTTCCCTTTAGTTAACGTTATTTAAAAGATAATGATCATGTCCCCTGTATTGTATTACGAGCGTCCATTCCCATTGGATAACGGATAATTTTACACCCGGAAGTAAGTAGCCTATTCTCCTTAGTGTCGATTGATTTTACAGTGATATCTGCACTACTCATCGACTAAAAAACACCAACTTGTCCTTTTTAATTACACAACATTGATTGGTTTGAATTGTGTGCAATGCTTTTGTATTTTCCCCCTTCGATTCGGAGAAACAAATATTTTTTCGGAGTTTTAGGACGGCAGAAGACACTACACTACCCAGAATCCTCAGCTATCGTTTGGGACTACACCATGTGCTTAGCTTGACAAACCCCGTGATCAGTCCTCAACCTCTGTGATTGGATGCGCAAAGTTTACACGGAGCGTCCAAAAGGACTTTGAAATGGAATGAAACCCATCGACGGCACACTATTCAAAACAGGAATCGAACGTGTCCTACCCCCTCCCCCCCTTAGGTCACAGGCTCCTCCAACAGTGCTACGCAATAAAACGGATACACAGAAAAAATTGTGAAATAGTGCAATAGGAGTCTATATACAAGTGATTGGAATATGATATATTAGATAAATAATTTCTAAGTAGCAGCCAGATTAATGTTATTTCTAAATTCAGGTGTTTAATAATCGTATAGCCTGTGGGATGAAGCTGTCTCTGTGTCTGGTGGTTTTAGTCCAGATGCTGCGGTACCGCCTGCCAGACTGCAGCAGACAGAACAGTTTGTGGCTGGGGTGATGGGGTCTTTTATAATCCTGAGGGCTTTCTTTAAGGTTAACCTGGTATTTTTACTCCACTACATTTATTTTAGTTACTTTACAGATTTGGATTAATGATGTGAAATATAAACAACCCTTAAATCAGACTTTAGTTACACCTGAATGAAATTCAGTGAAGGTGATTGTCAAGTGCCAACAATCAGGAGAGATATTTGATAGTTGGTGCTTGAGAAGACTAAATATTTATCTGCAGATCCGTTTAAAGCATATTCATTACTCGTTATTCTCTAATAGTTAATTAAAGACTGTATATAATTGCTATTTTGCACATCCCTTTCAAAATGTCAAGATTTTCTAAGGTTTATTGACATATCATATACACAACAGTGTAGTTATGCAATGAATGAAAAACTTGGGTCGCAGGTTCCTCAACAG
>NW_027262742.1:22500-24060 GCF_902827115.2 Pseudochaenichthys georgianus | reverse complement strand
GTGCAGCTAGTCTGAAGTACTTTGTAGACTGCAGGGTAGCTGGTAAAGGAGCAGCTAGTCTGAAGTACTTTGCAGACTGCAGGGTAGCTGGTGAAGGTGCAGCTAGTCTGAAGTACTTTGTAGACTGCAGGGTAGCTGGTGGAGGTGCAGCTAGTCTGAAGTACTTTGTAGACTGCAGGGTAGCTGGTGAAGGAGCAGCTAGTCTGAAGTACTTTGTAGGCTGCAGGGTAGCTGGTGAAGGTGCAGCTAGTCTGAAGTACTTTGTAGACTGCAGGGTAGCTGGTGAAGGTGCAGCTAGTCTGAAGTACTTTGTAGACTGCAGGGTAGCTGGTGAAGGTGCAGCTAGTCTGAAGTACTTTGTAGACTGCAGGGTAGCTGGTGGAGGTGCAGCTAGTCTGAAGTACTTTGTAGACTGCAGGGTAGCTGGTGGAGGTGCAGCTAGTCTGAAGTACTTTGTAGACTGCAGGGTAGCTGGTGAAGGTGCAGCTAGTCTGAAGTACTTTGTAGACTGCAGGGTAGCTGGTGAAGGTGCAGCTAGTCTGAAGTACTTTGTAGACTGCAGGGTAGCTGGTGGAGGTGCAGCTAGTCTGAAGTACTTTGTAGACTGCAGGGTAGCTGGTGGAGGTGCAGCTAGTCTGAAGTACTTTGTAGACTGCAGGGTAGCTGGTGGAGGTGCAGCTAGTCTGAAGTACTTTGTAGACTGCAGGGTAGCTGGTGGAGGTGCAGCTAGTCTGAAGTACTTTGTAGACTGCAGGGTAGCTGGTGGAGGTGCAGCTAGTCTGAAGTACTTTGTAGACTGCAGGGTAGCTGGTGGAGGTGCAGCTAGTCTGAAGTACTTTGTAGACTGCAGGGTAGCTGGTGGAGGTGCAGCTAGTCTGAAGTACTTGGTAGACTGCAGGGTAGCTGGTGGATTTACTCCAGGTGGAACTAAAGTCTGATCCAACACTTGATTAGATTTCACATCATTCATCTGTGAAGTAACTAGAGGGATTAAATACATGGAGTGGAGGAGAAGTACAAGGTAAGAATAAATACTCAATGCATCTCAATCTGAATCTGTATGTGTTAGCAGCCTCAGCTGACCAGAGCGCTGAACAGGGAACAAATACAATATAGAATAACATAATAATTAAAAACAAGATAAAAAGCAGAATAACTAAAAACAGAGAAATTACAAAATGCCGTTCAAAAGCCAGGGCAAAGATGTGAGTTTTTAGCAGAGATCGAAAACGTTCAACTCAAAGCCAGGGCAAAGATGTGAGTTTTTAGCAGAGATCGAAAACGTTCAAGTACAAGTACATCACACATGTACTTAAATACAGAACTTAAGTAAATGTACTTAGTTACACCTCTGACAAAAACACATGTGAACAAATGAGGGCAGGATTAAATAAAACATTGCATTTAATTGGGAAACGTCCATCCGGAGCGTGATGTGGATCAGACGAAGAAAGTCTTTAAACATTCTTAAAAGCAACCGGAATTATCATTTTTTTTTTTTTTTTATTATAGTTTTATTTTAATTGTTTTAGTTATCGACATCTTTTATTTATTTTATTA
>NW_027262742.1:0-17500 GCF_902827115.2 Pseudochaenichthys georgianus | reverse complement strand
GAACCCGGTGTTTCTCGATGTGTTCTCTGGCAGCGTTTTGTTGAGTTCTCATGTTGTGATCTTGATATAATAATGTTCTCGTCTCTAACTCGGTTCTGTGTTTGCAGAGAACCGCCACGACTCTGGACCAGAAGATAGACAAGATCAGGAAGAAGAGGAAAGCTGAGGTGAGGTCACGTCTCTGTGTGTCCGGAGAGATCGAGGCACCGTTTCCCACAATGCCGAGCGGCAAGACATATATCCACAATCAGCAGACCTACACACACATTAAGACTCACACACACATTAAGACCTACACACATATTAAGACCTACACACACATTAAGACCTACACACACATTAGAACCCAGCAGAACCCTTTGTATCTCCTTAGAGAACAAGGTAGAACCCAGCAGAACCCTTTGTATCTGCGTATAGAATAAGGTGGAACCCAGCAGAACCATTTGTATCTGCGTATAGAACAAGGTAGAACCCAGCAGAACCCTATTATCTGCTTATAGAACAAGGTAGAACCCAGCAGAACCCTTTGTATCTGCGTATAGAATAAGGTGGAACCCAGCAGAACCCTTTGTATCTGCTTAGAGAACAAGGTGGAACCCAGCAGAACCCTTTGTATCTCCTTAGAGAACAAGGTGGAACCCAGCAGAACCCTTTGTATCTCCTTAGAGAATAAGGTGGAACCCAGCAGAACCCTTTGTATCTGCTTATAGAACAAGGTGGAACCCAGCAGAACCCTTTGTATCTGCTTAGAGAACAAGGTGGAACCCAGCAGAACCAAGGACGCGGCCTCGGTGGAATTCCAAGTATGCTGGAGATTGGAACAGTCCTTCGGCGGCACTCGATGACGTAGCATCCTTGAAATATTGGCTTGGAAGCCAGAATTCTTGAGATTGAGAAACGGCCAGAGTTTCCTGACGGACACACACACACACACACACACACACACACACACACACACACACACACACACACACACACACAGTGTTAGTCGGTCAGGTAGAGCAGCAGGTGAAGGACTGATAGCACATTAATGACCACTTAAAGCTATGAGCTACTTTCCGTCCGCAGTCCCTCACATGACGGAGGGGAGGGTGTAGGGGGCGGTTTGGAATCGGGCCCCGTTTACATGTTCAGGTTCCACTTCCTGTGCTTGAGGTCGGATGTGTGTTTTGTTCTCTAGGAGAAAGTGGCTGACGGTGACGCTGCTGAAGGTTCTGCAGAGAAGAACCAGGAGGAGAACGCAGATGATGAAGAGGAGGAGGAGGAAGATGTGAAGCCTGCTGCCGGAGAGGAGGATGAAGATGTCGCGGATGATGAGGATGAGTTTGATTCAAGCGATGAGATGATTCTGACCAAATCAGGTTAGTGAGTTGAACAGGAAGTGGACGTGTTAATGATCAGATGTCTTCCTTACCACATGAACCAGAGTCATGTACCTACTTTTGATTATAACTGAACGTATGAGCACTCTCCCTCTGCTAGTGAGCGGCGCAGACATTCGTTTATTCTTCTGTATGTGGAAAGGTTTGGCCCCCCCCCCGATCTAAACAATCGATCAGTTTCCAGTGGGGGGGGGCCGGTATCCGTATTCGTCCCGTACCGGCACGGTTCGGCACATGCAGTCACACGGCGAATACGCCTTTTTTTACGAGTGGGAAAAAAGTCTGTCGCTCGACGGCAGGTAACCATAGTTACCGCCAACAGATCCGCCCTCACTCTGACAACGTAGACAAACTCATCTTTCTGAAGAACGACTTGAAAATAGAGCAAAGCTCGAGTACCTTTATTTAGGCACAGTGGCCTCACACACTCACACGTTAATTACACATGTTAGACTTTGCTCCTGAAGGGACAGATTTTATTTTGTTTTATATTTATCATTGTATTTATTTTATAGTTCTGTATCGCCTTTTATTGATCGTGATTCAAACACTTTCTTATTATTTATTTTAATATTTTCAAGACACTTTTTACTTGTTCAGCTTATTTAACCTTTTAGTTTGACATCAGCCATTATAGATAATATGGCTGTGTGTGTGTGTGTGTGTGTGTGTGTGTGTGTGTGGTGTGTGTGTGTGTGTGTGTGTGTGTGTGTGTGTGTGTGGTGTGTGGTGTGTGTGTGTGTGTGTGTGGTTTGTTTTTAACTGTGTAATACAGTTACTGATTCCAAATGTTAGAGTTCTAAACTTGCACTACTGTTAAAAATAAATAACAGCAACAAAAAAAATGCATTTGGGACTTTTGTTTTGCTTGTCCTTGTTGAACCGAACCCGTACCGAACCGTGACTTCTGTGAACCGTTGCCCCTAGTTTCCAGATATTCAGTCAATCAAAAACAACAAACTAAAAATAAAGACTGGAGAAATGATATTTATTCTAACATGAACACAATGTTCTGTTTCTGCACGTAAAGCGTCTTTGAGCTCTTTGAGCACTCCAATCCAATGTAACATATTATTTATTGATGACTTCCTGTTTCCTGTCAGACACCCTGAGAGACAAAGAGCGCCGGGGGAGGAAGAGGAAGATGGAGGAGGAGCCGGTGAGGAAGATGATGATGGGGGGGTCAGGTGAGGTTTGCACGTACCATGCTAACAGCTGTTGTGTTTTCAGGCGCCACAGTCTTACTCTGAAGACGCCTCGAAGTTCGACGATTCGCTGACCTTCGAAGACATGAACCTGTCCCGACCAATCCTGAAGGTGAGTCGCGTGCACTGCATTCTGGGACATTGTACACGTGCACTAAAACATGCACGACATTCAGGAGCCTTTCACACGTGCACTATATTCAAGGAGCCTTTTACACGTGCACTATATTCAAGGAGCCTTTTACACGTGCACTATATTCAAGGAGCCTTTCACACGTGCACTATATTCAATGAGCCTTTTACACGTGCACTATATTCAAGGTGCCTTTTACACGTGCACTATATTCAAGGTGCCTTTACACGGGCACTGTATTCAAGGAGCATTTACACGTGCACTATATTCAATGAGCCTTTACACGTGCACTATATTCAAGGAGCCTTTTACACGTGCACTATATTCACTGAGCCCTTTACACGTGCACTATATTCAAGGAGCCTTTACACGTGCACTATATTCAAGGAGCCATGTGCACTATATTCAAGGAGCCTTTTCCATGTGCACTATATTCAAGGAGCCACGTGCACTATATTCAAGGAGCCTTTTACATGTGCACTATATTCAATGAGCCTTTACACGTGCACTATATTCAAGGAGCCTTTACACGTGCACTATATTCAAGGAGCCTTTTACACGTGCACTATATTCACTGAGCCCTTTACACGTGCACTATATTCAAGGAGCCTTTACACGTGCACTATATTCAAGGAGCCACGTGCACTATATTCAAGGAGCCTTTACACGTGCACTATATTCAAGGAGCCTTTACACGTGCACTATATTCAATGAGCCTTTACACGTGCACTATATTCAATGAGCCTTTACACGTGCACTATATTCAAGGAGCCTTTTACACGTGCACTATATTCAATGAGCCCTTTACACGTGCACTATATTCAAGGAGCCTTTACACGTGCACTATATTCAAGGAGCCACGTGCACTATATTCAAGGAGCCTTTACACGTGCACTATATTCAATGAGCCTTTACACGTGCACTATATTCAATGAGCCTTTACACGTGCACTATATTCAATGAGCCTTTACACGTGCACTATATTCAAGGAGCCTTTTACACGTGCACTATATTCAATGAGCCCTTTACACGTGCACTATATTCAAGGAGCCTTTACACGTGCACTATATTCAAGGAGCCACGTGCACTATATTCAAGGAGCCTTTTCCACGTGCACTATATTCAAGGAGCCTTTACACGTGCACTATATTCAATGAGCCTTTACACGTGCACTATATTCAATGAGCCTTTACACGTGCACTATATTCAAGGAGCCTTTACACGTGCACTATATTCAATGAGCCTTTTACACGTGCACTATATTCAAGGTGCCTTTACACGTGCACTGTATTCAAGGAGCATTTACACGTGCACTATATTCAAGGAGCCTTTCACACGTGCACTATATTCAAGGTGCCTTTACACGTGCACTATATTCACTGAGCCCTTTACACGTGCACTATATTCAAGGAGCCTTTACACGTGCACTATATTCAAGGAGCCACGTGCACTATATTCAAGGAGCCTTTTCCATGTGCACTATATTCAAGGAGCCACGTGCACTATATTCAAGGAACCTTTTCCATGTGCACTACATTCAAGGAGCCACGTGCACTATATTCAAGGAGCCTTTACATGTGCACTAAATTCAGGATTTATTTTACACGTGCACTATTGCAAGACAGCCAAAGATGACTCGCTGGTGCAACAGCCTGAGAATCTGAGAGTTACGAGTCGCCCCTGAACGCACCATGCAGTCCTTGTTTGCAAAGGAGTTGTTTGTTGTTCATGTGTCTTGAGGTCTGTCTGTTGTTGTTGTTGTTGTTGTTACACATGGAGCAGCTGTGAAGCAAGGAGCCTTTCAGACCTCACCTGACCCTCTCTCGCCCCCTGCAGGCCATCACTGCTCTGGGATTCAAACTACCCACCCCCATCCAGCAGGCCTGCGTCCCGGTGGGTCTGCTGGGGCGAGACCTGTGTGCCTGCGCTGCTACTGGGACAGGTAACACTCACTGCCATCATCAACACGTGTCCCCTCTCCTCCATGTCTCTTCTACATCAACATGTGTCCCCTCTCCTCCATGTCTCTTCTACATCAACATGTGTCCCCTCTTCTTCATGTCTCTTCTACATCAACATGTGTCCCCTCTTCTTCATGTCTCTTCTACATCAACATGTGTCCCCTCTTCTTCATGTCTCTTCTACATCAACATGTGTCCCCTCTTCTTCCATGTCTCTTCTACATCAACATGTGTCCCCTCTTCTTCATGTCTCTTCTACATCAACATGTGTCCCCTCTTCTCCATGTCTCTTCTACATCAACATGTGTCCCCTCTTCTTCATGTCTCTTCTACATCAACATGTGTCCCCTCTTCTTCATGTCTCTTCTACATCAACATGTGTCCCCTCTTCTTCATGTCTCTTCTACATCAACATGTGTCCCCTCTTCTTCATGTCTCTTCTACATCAACACGTGTCCCCTCTTCTCCATGTCTCTTCTACATCAACATGTGTCCCCTCTCCTCCATGTCTCTTCTACATCAACATGTGTCCCCTCTTCTTCATGTCTCTTCTACATCAACATGTGTCCCCTCTCCTCCATGTCTCTTCTACATCAACATGTGTCCCCTCTTCTTCATGTCTCTTCTACATCAACATGTGTCCCCTCTTCTTCATGTCTCTTCTACATCAACATGTGTCCCCTCTTCTTCATGTCTCTTCTACATCACACATGTCCCCTCTTCTCCATGTCTCTTCTACATCAACATGTGTCCCCTCTCCTCCATGTCTCTTCTACATCAACATGTGTCCCCTCTTCTTCATGTCTCTTCTACATCAACATGTGTCCCCTCTTCTTCATGTCTCTTCTACATCAACATGTGTCCCCTCTTCTTCATGTCTCTTCTACATCAACATGTGTCCCCTCTTCTTCATGTCTCTTCTACATCAACACGTGTCCCCTCTCCTTCATGTCTCTTCTACATCAACATGTGTCCTCTCTTCTTCATGTCTCTTCTACATCAACACGTGTCCCCTCTCCTTCATGTCTCTTCTACATCAACACGTGTCGTCTCTTCTTCATGTCTCTTCTACATCAACATGTGTCCCCTCTCCTCCATGTCTCTTCTACATCAACATGTGTCCCCTCTTCTTCATGTCTCTTCTACATCAACATGTGTCCCCTCTTCTTCATGTCTCTTCTACATCAACATGTGTCCCCTCTCCTCCATGTCTCTTCTACATCAACATGTGTCCCCTCTTCTTCATGTCTCTTCTACATCAACATGTGTCCCCTCTTCTTCATGTCTCTTCTACATCAACACGTGTCCCCTCTTCTTCATGTCTCTTCTACATCAACATGTGTCCCCTCTCCTCCATGTCTCTTCTACATCAACATGTGTCCCCTCTTCCTCCATGTCTCTTCTACATCAACATGTGTCCCCTCTTCTTCATGTCTCTTCTACATCAACATGTGTCCCCTCTCCTCATGTCTCTTCTACATCAACATGTGTCCCCTCTTCTCATGTCTCTTCTACATCAACATGTGTCCCCTCTTCTTCATGTCTCTTCTACATCAACATGTGTCCCCTCTTCTTCATGTCTCTTCTACATCAACATGTGTCCCCTCTTCTCCATGTCTCTTCTACATCAACATGTGTCCCCTCTTCCTCCATGTCTCTTCTACATCAACATGTGTCCCCTCTTCTTCATGTCTCTTCTACATCAACATGTGTCCCCTCTTCTTCATGTCTCTTCTACATCAACATGTGTCCCCTCTTCTTCATGTCTCTTCTACATCAACATGTGTCCCCTCTTCTTCATGTCTCTTCTACATCAACATGTGTCCCCTCTCTTCATGTCTCTTCTACATCAACATGTGTCCCCTCTTCTTCATGTCTCTTCTACATCAACATGTGTCCCTCTTCTTCATGTCTCTTCTACATCAACATGTGTCCCCTCTTCTCCATGTCTCTTCTACATCAACATGTGTCCCCTCTTCTTCATGTCTCTTCTACATCAACATGTGTCCCCTCTTCTTCATGTCTCTTCTACATCAACATGTGTCCCTCTTCTCCATGTCTCTTCTACATCAACATGTGTCCCCTCTTCTTCATGTCTCTTCTACATCAACATGTGTCCCCTCTTCTTCATGTCTCTTCTACATCAACATGTGTCCCCTCTTCTTCATGTCTCTTCTACATCAACATGTGTCCCCTCTTCTTCCATGTCTCTTCTACATCAACATGTGTCCCCTCTTCTTCATGTCTCTTCTACATCAACATGTGTCCCCTCTTCTCATGTCTCTTCTACATCAACATGTGTCCCCTCTTCTTCATGTCTCTTCTACATCAACATGTGTCCCTCTTCTTCATGTCTCTTCTACATCAACATGTGTCCCCCTCTTCTTCATGTCTCTTCTACATCAACATGTGTCCCCTCTTCTTCATGTCTCTTCTACATCAACATGTGTCGTCTCTTCTTCATGTCTCTTCTACATCAACATGTGTCCCCTCTCCTCCATGTCTCTTCTACATCAACATGTGTCCCCTCTCCTCCATGTCTCTTCTACATCAACATGTGTTCCCTCTTCTTCATGTCTCTTCTACATCAACATGTGTCCCCTCATCAACACGTGTCCCCTCTTCTTCATGTCTCTTCTACATCAACATGTGTCGTCTCTTCTTCATGTCTCTTCTACATCAACATGTGTCCCCTCTCCTCCATGTCTCTTCTACATCAACATGTGTCCCCTCTTCTTCATGTCTCTTCTACATCAACATGTGTCCCCTCTTCTTCATGTCTCTTCTACATCAACATGTGTCCCCTCTTCTTCATGTCTCTTCTACATCAACATGTGTCCCCTCTTCTCCATGTCCTCTTCTACATCAACATGTGTCCCCCTCTTCTCCATGTCTCTTCTACATCAACATGTGTCCCCTCTTCCTCATGTCTCTTCTACATCAACATGTGTCCCCTCTTCTTCCATGTCTCTTCTACATCAACATGTGTCCCCTCTTCTCCATTTCTCTTCTACATCAACATTGTCCCCTCTTCTTCAGTTCTCTTCTACATCAACATGTGTCCCCTCTTCTTCATGTCTCTTCTACATCAACATGTGTCCCCTCTTCTCTCATGTCTCTTCTACATCAACCATGTGTCCCCTCTTCTCATGTCTCTTCTACATCAACATGTGTCCCCTCTTCTTCATTTCTCTTCTACATCAACATGTGTCCCCTCTTCTTCATGTCTCTTCTTCTACATCAACGTGTGTCCCCTCGTCTTACTGTCTCTTCTACATCAACATGTGTCCCCTCTTCTCCATGTCTCTTCTACATCAACATGTGTCCCCTCTTCTTCATGTCTCTTCTACATCAACATGTGTCCCCTCTTCTTCATGTCTCTTCTACATCAACATGTGTCCCCTCTTCTTCATGTCTCTTCTACATCAACATGTGTCCCCTCTTCTTCATGTCTCTTCTACATCAACATGTGTCCCCTCTTCTTCATGTCTCTTCTACATCAACATGTGTCCCCTCTTCTTCATGTCTCTTCTACATCAACATGTGTCCCCTCTTCTCCATGTCTCTTCTACATCAACATGTGTCCCCTCTTCTTCGTGTCTCTTCTACATCAACACGTGTCCCCTCTTCTTCCATGTCTCTTCTACATCAACATGTGTCCCCTCTTCTCCATGTCTCTTCTACATCAACATGTGTCCCCTCTTCTTCATGTCTCTTCTACATCAACATGTGTCCCCTCTTCTTCATGTCTCTTCTACATCAACATGTGTCCCCTCTTCTTCATGTCTCTTCTACATCAACATGTGTCCCCTCTGCTTCATGTCTCTTCTACATCAACATGTGTCCCCTCTTCTTCATGTCTCTTCTACATCAACATGTGTCCCCTCTTCTCCATGTCTCTTCTACATCAACATGTGTCCCCTCTTCTTCCATGTCTCTTCTACATCAACATGTGTCCCCTCTTCTTCATGTCTCTTCTACATCAACATGTGTCCCCTCTTCTTCATGTCTCTTCTACATCAACATGTGTCCCCTCTTCTCCATGTCTCTTCTACATCAACATGTGTCCCCTCTGTGGAAAGAGACTCTGAAAGTTTCAGGAACAAAGATTCTCTCTCTTTTTGATCCATTTCTATAAAAACCTGTCTGAAAACGAGCTGATCAGAGAATCAGCACTTTGGAAACAGGGCTGAAACAGAGGGGATTATGGGTAATGCTGCAATGGTCTGTTTGGTGTTTCAGCAAATCAGAGACAGGCTCTGGATATACCTGAGACCTGGGATATATTGATGAAACACAGGATAACAGGGACCTTTTAGTTCGCTTCGTTGGGGAGATATTCCCGCGAGAGTGCAGAGGGTTAATAACAGCGAACACGGTACTTTGTCTCTCCGCAGGAAAGACGGCGGCCTTCGTCCTGCCCGTGTTGGAGCGCCTGATCTATAAGCCCAGGACGTCCCAGGTGACCCGGGTCCTGATTCTGGTTCCCACCAGAGAGCTGGGGATCCAGGTCCACTCTGTGGCCCGGCAGCTGGCCCAGTTCAGCTCCATCACCACCTGCCTGGCCGTCGGTTCGTTACTCTTTTATTTATTATTTTATTTGTTTTGATCAGAATCCAGTTCAGAGCGGTGGAGTCTGGTGGTGCGAACATAAACAACATAACAAGAGAACTAGTTGTAAGAGAAGGAAAAAATATAACGATTATTGTTGGGAAAATACTGAATGTCTTCTTCCAATATGAGAGTAAGGTTTGGAGTGGGGTGCTGGTGCAAGTGAGTCCTCTGGTTCTGACCAGGTGAGTCCTCTGGTTCTGACCAGGTGGGTCCTCTGGTTCTGACCCGGTGAGTTCCTCTGGTTCTGACCAGGTGAGTCCTCTGGTTCTGACCAGGTGAGTTCCTCTGGTTCTGACCAGGTGAGTTCCTCTGGTTCTAACCAGGTGAGTCCTCTGGTTCTGACCAGGTGAGTCCTCTGGTTCTGACCAGGTGAGTCCTCTGGTTCTGACCCGGTGAGTTTCTCTGGTTCTGACCAGGTGAGTCCCTCTGGGTCTGACCAGGTGAGTTCCCCTGGTTCTGACCAGGTGAGTCCTCTGGTTCTGACCAGGTGAGTTCCTCTGGTTCTGACCAGGTGAGTCCTCTGGTTCTGACCCGGTGAGTCCTCTGGTTCTGACCCGGTGAGTCCTCTGGTTCTGACCAGGTGAGTCCTCTGGTTCTGACCAGGTGAGTCCTCTGGTTCTGACCAGGTGAGTTCCTCTGGTTCTGACCCAGTGAGTTCCTCTGGTTCTAACCAGGTGAGTCCTCTGGTTCTGACCAGGTGAGTCCTCTGGTTCTGACCCGGTGAGTTTCTCTGGTTCTGACCAGGTGAGTCCCTCTGGGTCTGACCAGGTGAGTTCCCCTGGTTCTGACCAGGTGAGTCCTCTGGTTCTGACCAGGTGAGTTCCTCTGGTTCTGACCAGGTGAGTCCTCTGGTTCTGACCAGGTGAGTTCCTCTGGTTCTGACCAGGTGAGTTCCTCTGGTTCTAACCCAGTGAGTCCTCTGGTTCTGACCAGGTGAGTCCTCTGGTTCTGACCAGGTGAGTTCCTCTGGTTCTGACCAGGTGAGTCCTCTGGTTCTGACCAGGTGAGTTCCTCTGGTTCTGACCAGGTGAGTCCTCTGGTTCTGACCAGGTGAGTTCCTCTGGTTCTAACCAGGTGAGTCCTCTGGTTCTGATCAGGTGAGTCCTCTGGTTCTGACCCGGTGAGTTCTCTGGTTCTGACCCGGTGAGTCCTCTGGTTCTGACCAGGTGAGTCCCTCTGGTTCTGACCAGGTGAGTCCTCTGGTTCTGACCCGGTGAGTCCCTCTGGTTCTGACCAGGTGAGTTCCTCTGGTTCTGACCAGGTGAGTCCTCTGGTTCTGACCAGGTGAGTTCCTCTGGTTCTGACCAGGTGAGTCCTCTGGTTCTGACCAGGTGAGTTCCTCTGGTTCAGACCCGGTGAGTTTCTCTGGTTCTGACCCGGTGAGTTTCTCTGGTTCTGACCCGGTGAGTCCTCTGGTTCTGACCAGGTGAGTCCCTCTGGTTCTGACCAGGTGAGTTCCTCTGGTTCTGACCAGGTGAGTTCCTCTGGTTCTAACCCGGTGAGTCCTCTGGTTCTGACCAGGTGAGTTCCTCTGGTTCTGACCAGGTGAGTCCTCTGGTTCTGACCAGGTGAGTTCCTCTGGTTCAGACCCGGTGAGTTTCTCTGGTTCTGACCCGGTGAGTTTCTCTGGTTCTGACCCGGTGAGTCCTCTGGTTCTGACCAGGTGAGTCCCTCTGGTTCTGACCAGGTGAGTTCCTCTGGTTCTGACCAGGTGAGTTCCTCTGGTTCTAACCCGGTGAGTCCTCTGGTTCTGACCAGGTGAGTCCTCTGGTTCTGACCAGGTGAGTTCCTCTGGTTCTGACCCGGTGAGTCCTCTGGTTCTGGTGAGTCCTCTGGTTCTGGTGAGTCCTCTGGTTCTGACCAGGTGAGTTCTGTGTGCAGGTGGGCTGGACCTGAAGTCCCAGGAGGCGGCTCTGAGGGCGGGGCCAGATATTCTGATCGCTACACCTGGGCGTCTGATCGACCATCTGCACAACACGCCCACCTTTGAGCTGAGTCACATCGAGATCCTGATCCTGGACGAGGCCGACAGGTAAGCCTCTCCCCCTGAAATGAAAGCTCCGCCTCCTCTACCTGTGCAGCGTGGAACTCACCTGTCGGTTCTCCGGGTTCTCAGAATGCTGGACGAGTACTTCGAGGAGCAGATGAAGGAAATCATCCGACTGTGTGCTCACAACCGCCAGACCATGCTGTTCTCCGCCACCATGACCGAGGAGGTGAGTCATGTGATGCTCTGTGAGTCATGTGACCTGTTTCTGTGTGTCATGTGACCTGTTTCTGTGAGTCATGTGACCTGTTTCTGTGTGTCATGTTACCTGTTTCTGTGTGTCATGTTACCTGTTTCTGTGTGTCATGTTACCTGTTTCTGTGTGTCATGTTACCTGTTTCTGTGTGTCATGTTACCTGTTTCTGTGTGTCATGTTACCTGTTTCTGTGTGTCATGTTACCTGTTTCTGTGTCATGTGACCTGTGTCTCCAGGTGTTTCTGTGTCATGTGACCTGTGTTTCAGTGAGTCATGTGACTTCTCTTTCCAGGTGAAAGAGCTGGCGGCGGTCTCGCTGAATAAGCCAATCAGGATCTTCGTTAACAGCAACACTGACGTCGCTCCGTTTCTGAGACAAGAGTTCGTCCGAATCCGACAAAACAGAGAAGGAGACCGAGAGGCTGTGGTGGCTGGTGGGTACTCATAATACTGAGAATACTGCAGTACTGACACTGTACTCGTACCTCAGTACTCGTACCTCAGTACTCCTACCTCAGTACTTGTACCTCAGTACTTGTACCTGAGTACTCACCTGTGTGTTTCAGCCCTGCTCACGCGCACCTTCCAGGACCACGTGATGTGCTTCACTCAGACCAGGAAGCAGGCGCACAGACTGCACATCCTGCTGGGCCTGATGGGCCTGAAGGTGGGAGAACTGCACGGAGAACTGAGCCAGAACCAGAGGCTGGAGAACCTCAGGTACCTGAACCTCACCTGTACCTGAACCTCACCTGTACCTGAACCTCACCTGTACCTCACCTCAGCTGAACCTAATACCTGTACCTACTCTGTGGAACAGTTACCTGTCTGTCGGTTACCTGTGGAACAGTTACCTGTCTGTCGGTTACCTGTGGAACAGTTACCTGTCTGTCGGTTACCTGTGGAACAGTTACCTGTCTGTCGGTTACCTGTGGAACAGTTACCTGTCTGTCGGTTACCTGTGGATCAGTTACCTGTCTGTCGGTAACCTGTGGAACAGTTACCTGTCTGTCGGTTACCTGTGGATCAGTTACCTGTCTGTCGGTTACCTGTGGAACAGTTACCTGTCTGTCTGTTAGTTACCTGTGGAACAGTTACCTGTCTGTCTGTCGGTAACCTGTGGAACAGTTACCTGTCTGTCTGTCGGTAACCTGTGGAACAGTTACCTGTCTGTCGGTTACCTGTGGAACAGTTACCTGTCTGTCTGTCGGTAACCTGTGGAACAGTTACCTGTCTGTCTGTCGGTAACCTGTGGAACAGTTACCTGTCTGTCTGTCGGTTACCTGTGGAACAGTTACCTGTCTGTCGGTTACCTGTGGAACAGTTACCTGTCTGTCGGTAACCTGTGGAACAGTTACCTGTCTGTCGGTTACCTGTGGAACAGTTACCTGTCTGTCTGTCGGTAACCTGTGGAACAGTTACCTGTCTGTTAGTTACCTGTGGAACAGTTACCTGTCTGTTAGTTACCTGTGGAACAGTTACCTGTCTGTCTGTCGGTTACCTGTGGAACAGTTACCTGTCTGTCGGTAACCTGTGGAACAGTTACCTGTCTGTCTGTTAGTTACCTGTGGAACAGTTACCTGTCTGTCGGTTACCTGTGGAACAGTTACCTGTCTGTTAGTTACCTGTGGAACAGTTACCTGTCTGTTAGTTACCTGTGGAACAGTTACCTGTCTGTCTGTCGGTTACCTGTGGAACAGTTACCTGTCTGTCGGTAACCTGTGGAACAGTTACCTGTCTGTCGGTAACCTGTGGAACAGTTACCTGTCTGTCGGTAACCTGTGGAACAGTTACCTGTCTGTCGGTTACCTGTGGAACAGTTACCTGTCTGTCGGTTACCTGTGGAACAGTTACCTGTCTGTCGGTAACCTGTGGAACAGTTACCTGTCTGTCTGTCGGTAACCTGTGGAACAGTTACCTGTCTGTCTGTCGGTAACCTGTGGAACAGTTACCTGTCTGTCGGTTACCTGTGGAACAGTTACCTGTCTGTCTGTCGGTAACCTGTGGAACAGTTACCTGTCTGTCGGTAACCTGTGGAACAGTTACCTGTCTGTCGGTTACCTGTGGAACAGTTACCTGTCTGTCGGTTACCTGTGGAACAGTTACCTGTCTGTCGGTTACCTGTGGAACAGTTACCTGTCTGTCTGTCGGTAACCTGTGGAACAGTTACCTGTCTGTCGGTAACCTGTGGAACAGTTACCTGTCTGTCGGTAACCTGTGGAACAGTTACCTGTCTGTCGGTTACCTGTGGAACAGTTACCTGTCTGTTAGTTACCTGTGGAACAGTTACCTGTCTGTCTGTCGGTTACCTGTGGAACAGTTATCTGTCTGTTAGTTACCTGTGGAACAGTTACCTGTCTGTTAGTTACCTGTGGAACAGTTACCTGTCTGTCTGTCGGTTACCTGTGGAACAGTTACCTGTCTGTCGGTAACCTGTGGAACAGTTACCTGTCTGTCTGTCGGTTACCTGTGGAACAGTTACCTGTCTGTCTGTCGGTAACCTGTGGAACAGTTACCTGTCTGTCTGTCGGTAACCTGTGGAACAGTTACCTGTCTGTCGGTAACCTGTGGAACAGTTACCTGTCTGTCGGTTACCTGTGGAACAGTTACCTGTCTGTCTGTCGGTAACCTGTGGAACAGTTACCTGTCTGTCGGTAACCTGTGGAACAGTTACCTGTCTGTCTGTTAGTTACCTGTGGAACAGTTACCTGTCTGTCGGTTACCTGTGGAACAGTTATCTGTCTGTTAGTTACCTGTGGAACAGTTACCTGTCGATTAGTCACCTGTGGATTGGTTTAGTTCATTTGTTTATAGTGTCGTGGTTTACCTGCCTGTTAGTTACCTGTGGATTAGTTACCTCCACCGAAGAGGTCATATTTACGTTTTGTCGGCAGGATTACAGAAGACGTTCCTATTGTCCTGAGTCTTGGCGACAGGCGGAGGAACACGTTAAACTTCAGATCTGAGCCGCAGGGCAGATATTAATGTTTCACTTCGTTAACTTGGAAAGCTGTGTAACTGTGTGTTGGTTCTCTCGTTCTCCAGGCGGTTTAAAGACGATCAGATTGATATCTTGGTGGCGACAGACGTGGCAGCTCGAGGTCTGGATATCGATGGAGTGAAAACGGTGAGTCTCTTCCTTTTAGTTTCTCTACGGTGAAGACTAGGGATGTAACGATACCAAAAACTCACGATAATATCGCGTTAAAAAGTCCACGGTACGATATTTATCGCGATATTGAAAAATAAAGGGAAACAAATATGAATTTTTTTTTTTTACTTGAATTTTTTTTCTTTATTAAATAATAAATCTGATTCTTACAGCATTTTATAGGATAGTAGTATTTTAAAGTGTCAACAATATAATAATCAGACCCTGCAATAGAATAACTCAAGTTTCACTTTAGCTTTTCAAGTAACTCGACTCTCACTCACTCGCTCAGCGTCATCAAGGTTATCTTTTAGGAATATGAGCACGTCCACATTTCCAGGTAGAAGCTGGGATGTTTGGGCGTTTGCAAAACCCCCTGCTGTGGAAACAGCTCTCTCGCTTGGTACTGGTGTTGCTGGGACAGAGAGACATGCTTTGGCCATGGGCGACAGCAGTGGGTCAAACTGCATCGTCTCTCCACCACTTCAAACACAATACAGTGTTTGCTAAGAAGGTGAGGCGTATTGACAGAGATATAATATCCTGTTGGTACTTGTCCATGTCTCTAGGTATGTACTAGGGTTGCCAGAAACTGACCATGATCAAAATCGATTATTCGGCAGCCCTGGCGAATAATAATCGATTATTAAAAAAACGTTAAAAAAAATAATATATATAAATAAAATCGATTTTTAAAAATAATATTCGATTATGGAGACTGGAGCGAATATTCGAATAATCGCTGGCATCCCTAGTATGTACATGTAGCCCTGTAAATACGATGTTCTGTTGTTTTATGTTCATGTTGTAACCTACTTGCTGCCATGTTGGACAGGACTCCCTTGAAAAAGAGATTGATGATCTCAATGGGACCGTCTGATTAAATAAAGGTTTTTTTTATCGCGGTATATTTTGTCAGTCTCACGACGGTATTGAGACATTTCTTTATCGCGATATTCGATATATCGTTACATCCTTAGTGAAGACACCCAGAGCTGCATTTCGGTCTGTTGGCAGCTCAGAGAGTGTCGTGCAGTTGTTCTCAACCCGTTTCGAGTGGGTCGCAGATGCGAGTATTTTTATTTTGAAGGCCTGATGTTCCAACGCTGTGCATGCAGTCGGCGTTGGACTGGAAGACCATAAACCATAAACGGCTTTGAAAGCTTCTGTCCCGTAGTGATCATCTTCTCAATAAAACATCTTTGCTGATGTTTCTTCGAGTCTTCTGGCCAATCAGAATCAAGATTGTTGCCGGAAGTCCCCACGGAGAATAACTTAGCAGTAGAACTCTTCTTTATACATCCATGGTTACGACTTCAGATACAGATGAACACATAATGAAATATGACCCCCGGTCTGATGACTGACAGGTCACAGAGCAATGGGGGCTATCTCCCCTCACCCACAAAGTACTTCACACAGACTCCTCTTTGCTCTCTCTCTGTGAGGAGCTGTCAGAACTAAGGGAAAAACAAACAATGGCATAAAATATTATTAAAATGTCGGGTAATAATAGATTTATTTATTTTCTTAGAGTGTACCAGAATGCGTAGTTTATATGTTAGTATTTCTAAAAATCTCCTGGGGGAGAATCCCCCCAGACCCCCTGCTGGGGTTGGGTTTTCAGCATGCGTGCCTTTTTATACAGTTCAGCTTTGATTCCATCATCTCATTAAACCTTTTTTAAAGCATACTTTTAGTTCTGTGAAGTTAGTTTCTGATTGGCTGGGCGAATTGCAAACCACGGCCCGTAAAACTCGGAACAGTTTTGTGAAGCCGCCATTGTATTTGCTGGCATTAGCATTATTAGCATTAGCATTAGCCCCGCACACCAACGGAGAGAGAATAACTTCACTAAAGAGCAGATCGCGTTCACACCGGAATAAGTTCCTGAGGGAGGATTAGGCAAATGAAGCCGCTGATGTCACTTCTTCTGCTTTGGGTTTACTGGCAGGCCGCAAACCACTTCACGGCGTATACTGCCACCCGGAGTCCCCGGCCGGAAGTCCCCGGAGTTGGGGAAGGCTTCAGTAGAAGCTGCTGGGACTCCCAGCAGCTTCTACTGAAGCCTTCCAAGTAAATCGCCAGAACGCCGACACCTCCTCATCTCCACCGCTCCCATGTTTTATTTTGTGTTGCCATAAGTTAGTCTCTCTGCGTTTCTGCGCTATGCTAATGCTAATAATGCTAATGCTAATAATGCTAATGCCAGCAAATAAAATGGCGGCTTCACAAAACTTTTCCGAGTTTTACGGGGCGTGGTTTGCAATTCGCCCAGCCAATCAGACATGGGAACCTTGTTCTCCCACGAAAGTCCCTGCTCTCTAGGGACTGAAAAGGGGGTGAAAAGGTTCTCATGAACTAAGTTCTAGTATTTTTTTGGTGTGAACGCAACATTTCAAGAACTATCGGAACTATACTGGGAAAAGTACTCCGGTGTGAAAGCGCCTAATTAATCCCCAAATTAATCAACATTTTAAAAAAGAGCCTTTTTCTGGTTAAAACTGCCATTATTTTTTTTATCCTGAAAATGCCAGAACTAGACGAGAGAGTGAAGCTTTGTCTTTAATTGTTGACACATAAGAACAATGTCCCCGTCTCCCTCTCTGTGTCCTGTCTGTCTCTCAGGTGATAAACTTCACCATGCCGTCCACACCGAAGCACTACGTCCATCGGGTGGGTCGCACAGCCAGAGCCGGGAAGTCCGGACGCTCCGTGTCTCTGGTGGGAGAATCTGAGAGGAGGATCCTCAAGGAGGTCGTCAAATCAGCCAAGAACAGCGTGAAGGCCAGAGTCCTGCCACCAGGTGAG